>NW_014570160.1:0-34443 GCF_001313835.1 Polistes canadensis
TCTCTCTCTCTCTCTCTCTCTCTCTCTCTCTCTTTCGAATGTAGAAATTTTGTAACATTGATACCAGTTCCTTATTTGTGGTATCACTCCACACGAGAGAGATCCTTTGTCAAAATCAAAGCGAAAGCGAGAAGAGTGAGTGCAAAGTGGATGTAATTGGAAAAATGCATTGATGTAAAAAGAAGTCTCGATGTAGCGTGAGTTTCAGCAACGAGAGATAAAGAAAAAATGGGGTGGGTAGAGAGTATGATAAAATGAAAAAGAAAAATACAGTAAACTGAAAAGAAAAGAGTTTTTCGAGTGAGTAAGGCGAGCGACGACGTTGAATATTTGGAATGTTGATGCTCACAAGGTCGCCTATCAAAGGCTGCTCGGAGAGCTTCATTTCTCCCTGAATTCCGCCCGAGATTCGTGCAAATCTCTTATGCCTTTCGTCGAGTTTTCCCGTCTCTTACATAATCGTGATTACCTTAAAAAACGGGGACGTTTCCGTGAAACCCAAATTTTCTCTCTTACCTAATTATAGTTGTATGTATTATATATATATACGTACATACATTTGTAGAATACAAAAAATAGTATCAACAAGATAGTAAAAATATTATCAAATAAAATGGACGTTTCGTAAGCGATTGAGGGATGAAAAATTAAAAAAAAAAAACAAAAGATGAAATATCGAAATATTTTAGCCTCCGTCACGCGTTTTGGTGTTCGATAAACGTAATTGACACGTGTCAATTAAAACTGGCTATTAAAAAGGGGGAGAAAAGGAAAACGATTAATCTTGAATAAACGATGAGATATTGTAACGAGCGTTAGCCTACGATGTAAAAAAAATCTATTTTCGAGTCAATTAAAACAATGTATTGAATTAAAAAGATAGAAAGAAATAATTATGGAGTTTTTGTGTGAAAATAAACCTTCGATAGGTTTTCATCATTTCTTTTTTTTTTTTTTTTTTTTTTTTTTTTTAATCGAGAGAGATAAACAGATAGATAGACAGACACAGAGAAATAAAGAGAGAAAGAGAGAAATAGAGAGAGATAGAGATAGAGAGAGATAGAGATAGAGAGAGATAGAGATAGAGAGAGAGAGAGAGAGAGAGAGAGAGAGAGAGAGAATATAAAGAGGAGAAAACGAAACTTCCCCCAGGTAATTGGCAGGGAGTAAAGTCACGTGTACACGTGCACGTGCACGCGTGCGAGAGAAAGCCGATCGACATTGTATAGGAAAAGGGGGAAATGGGAAATGGGAAAGGGAAAGGGAAAGGGAAAGGGAAAGGGAAAGGAAGGTTGAGCCTTCCCTGGACTCGATTCGATCGAATAGATAAATCCGATTAATTGCGACGTGACTAATAAGTCACTCGCTTGCCATTGCTATAGCATGCGTGAGCGTATTATCTATGTTTCTCTATGTAAGTGCGATCGATCGGACGAGCGAGCCGACTCGTGCCGTCGTACTTTTATTTCAAATTTTCCTTTCTTTATTTCTTTTTTTGTTTTGTTTTAATGTATGTAATGTAATATATATACAGGGTCTTTCGCCTAACTCGACCACTTAAAATATCTCGTTTATTTCGTATGATAGAAAAAAATGTTAGAGGTAAAAAATATTCTGTTCGATTATTTTTTTAAACATTTTATCGTACTACTGAACAGACCGCTTTGCAACGTGTAGCAACAAAACTGCACGTTGCACGAGAGACCGATCGTAAGCTGATATGTTTACCTTCAAGTGAACTTTACCGAGAAAATTGTGAAATGTTGTCTCTTGTAGATGAGAAAATGTTGTGCTTGCAATGAGAGAGAAAGGGAATTTTCTTTTGAATAGGAAAAAGAAGAAAAAAAATTCAAGAGAAATATCAAGGACCGATTCGATTTTGCTTTGGAGTCGAGCATGACTGATTGCTCGCGTGCTGTTTTAATTAGCGAAAATTTGATTATCCAAAAATCGGTCTCTCGCAAGGCCCAAATAAACCCGTAGCGAAACGTTAAAAAAATACTCGAATGAGTCTCTGAAAGAAAGGCCTATATTAAATTTTTATCTAAACTCGTTTTTTGTGCTGGAAACCAGTCCTATGTGGTGTACACTGAGGTATACTACGGTGTATCAGAGGTTTACATAGTTTTAAATTTTGGTATGATGGAAAAAACCTGCTAAATAATTAATAATTAATGAATTATTAATACAGACTGTCTTTTGTACATGAGTAGATTTTTTGCTTGTATTAAGTGTCTTACACGTTGATTTGCATTTGTTCTTTCATTTACCGTCCCCGAGCGCGTACTGAAGTTACTGACAAACATTTCACAATTTTTTCGATAAAGGTCACTTGGAGGTAAACATATTGCACATCGTTGGATTCGTTTTTTTATAAGCTATAAAAATATTGTAGTAAAAATATGCAGTTCCATTTAAAAAAAATATGGTGACTTTGAAATTTTGAAAAGAATGACCTTGAAAAAAAAATTCGGCCCATTACTGTATCGGCGCCTTCGAACAGAATATTTTTTTCCTTTGACATTTTTTTCTATCGTACGAAATAAACGAGATATTTTAGGTGGTCGAGTCAGGCGAAAGACCCTGTATATATATATATATATTTTTGGTATTATTATTATTATTATTTTAAATTAAATTTAATTTTATTTTGAATACCTTCGCAATTAGCCGAACTACGAGGTATATGTGCGCCATGGACAATGAATTTTTCTTCTTATCGTATTTTTTTATTTCTCATTTTCCATTATTTTAACTCTTCTATCAATGATCATTCGAATTCTTCGTAACAACGATAAAGGATTAAAGAATGATCGGTGTCGGAAAACGACGACGTAACACAGAGTTTATTTCTTTTTTTATCTTTTTATCTCTCGCTTTAAAAAAAAAGATAATAACAAGAAGAAATAAAGATATAAAGAGAAAGAAATAAACAAATCTTTCTCTTCTTTCGTCGTATATTATATGTATGTGTGTATATACATGACTTTATACAAGTAGGATAAAAATTATTATATACGATCTCCGTCGAACGATGCTCGTTATTTTAAAAACGTTTTATGGGCGTTCTCGTGACACGCGAAAGAAGAGTAGAATTCTAAAAACTGTCTGATCGATTATACAGGGCGGACTAAGAGGCATGTATATGCGCTAAAGATTTATGAGAATTTCCCGATCGATTTTAAACGTATGTATGGATATAAGTGTGTTTGTATGTATGTGTGCGTCTATGCATATATATGTAAATATGTATTAACGTGTATCGATGTTTCTAACAGAAACGAGGACGTTTGTGCGTGCATTTATATGTGTGTTGTGTATATATTTGTGCGTGTATTTTGTTTGCCTTGCCGCGAATACTCGCGAGAAGAAGAGTGATTTAGTGTGGAATAATTCAATGATATCTCGAATAAGCTGCTTAATTAGGGCTCATTTGTACATACATACGTTTCGATTCTGCACATACATCGATTTAAGTTGGATTTACAAAATTCGACTAATTCGAGTTGTTAACCTTCCTTCGAAACCCTCTCCACCATCATCCCATCCATCCCCTGTTTAATTTTCTTCTTCCCGCGAAAATGCAGAAACCGATTTGATAGTTGAAAGATAGCCGACGATGATAGGCCGACCTATTTATTTCACGTAACTCAATTCATCACGTGTCCGCGATCGTAAACGAATGATCGAACGAGATCTCGAAATGGATATTTTCTTTAAACGCGGAATATTCTACTTTTCAGCATCTGTGTTTGTCATCTACCTTTGTATTAACACGATTATACTACGTTGCTACATCATCTACTACGTCACGCACGACGCGCATGTAATAATACTACTACGTCGTGTAAATACAATGTTTAATAATATAACTCTCATTAGTATAAATGTTTCTTTTTTCCCTTTTTCTTTTTTTTATCCTTTTCTTTCTTTCTTTCCTTCACATTTCTTTTTCTTTTCGTTTTTTTTTTTTTTTATTTTCGTTATTTCCTCTTTCACGCGCTCGTAATCTTACGCGTACATGCTATGAAATATTTTTTGTATCTACCATTTTTTATCTACCGTTACTTAATTAATTAATTAACGATTTTACATTTTTTGGGAGATCTCGTTTAATCGTCGAAAACTCTCACGTGTCGTACGTACCTTTTTTTTATTTTTTAATAATAATAATAATTATCATCATCATCATCATCATCATCATTCTTTTTTTCTTACGTGAAAAATCAAAAAAGATTCACGTACGAGACGTGTCGTCTCGTTGTAGTCGTTCGTTCTTACGTCTACTATTATAAGTATTATTATTATATTCGTGTCACCTTTTTTTTTTATAATTCTATTTCTTCCTCTCTCGAATCTTCTCTCCGTCCTGTTTCTTTACTATTTATTTATTTTTATCCTTTCATTCTCATTTTACTTTTTGTTTTATTTCTCTTTTCCTTTTCCTCGTCCTTCGTTCATATTCCGAATTTTCACGATCGCGACAAGCATGCAATAATCCTACGTATACAACTATCCCTACTTAAATTTGGGGGGCACGAGGGAGTTATAAGTATACTTTACGTTTTACACGCTTAAATACAACGGCTAATTAATTTCATTCATTAGTTTTACAATATGTAAATATCATTGATCTCCTTGGTTTTCGCTAAATACCGTTTCTCTTCGTCTTCTCTCTGCATATATGTGTATGTGTGTGTGTGTGTGTTATGTTGTGAATGGGTGGATGTATATATTTTGTTCGTTCGTTTGTTTATTTGCTTGTTTGCTTTTTTCTTCTTCTTCTCTCTCTCTCTCTCTCTCTCTCTCTCTCTCATTATTTTTTTTTTCTTTGTTCTTGTTTATCTTCGTTAACAACAACAGACTTACTTAAGACTAATTATGTTTCTGGTTTGTTACATTCTAAGGCCTTGTTTATTATGACGAATCCTTCTGTCTCTAAGGCAGTGGCTCTTTTTCCTCGCTCCCGCACACGCTCGTCTAATCGCAAGCACGTACACGCACACGCTTTCATTCCCTTTTTCCCTCTCTCTCTCTCTCTCTCACACTCTCTCTCTCTCTTTTTCTCTTTGTAACGCTCACGTTCTCTTTCTCTCTTTCACCATGGTTATCTATTTATCCATCTATCGATTTGTTCACGTATCTCTTTCTCGCTCTCTCTCTCTCTCTCATTCGGTTCAACTTCGTCGTCAATAAAAATCGTTGGTCGACCAGCTCGGATATTTTCGCAAAACGCGCGATGCAAGAATCTCGGAAAGATTTTGAACGGGAAAGCAAATAAAAACAAAACAAAACACATGAAATAGAAAATAAAAGAAAATGAAAGATTAACAATAATAACAATATAACAATAAGGATAACTCGTTATTTTTTCAGTTTGACTACGGATATCACGAAATATGATTAAAAATTCGTATAGTTTTCCCTTTATTATTTTTCTCTCTCTCTTTCTCTCTCTCTCTCTCTCTCTCTCTCTCTCTTTTCTCTATTTCGTGTAAACATTTCTATTCAACGTTATATTCTATTCGCACTTGGCGTGAGATCGTCCAAGAGTGGTTAACTTTTTGGACGATTAATTGTTTAAAATGTAATACATACAACACAAACATCGAATTGCAAATGTTTTTCATCTTCGGATGTATTATTTGTTTTTTCTTTACAACCACGAAAAAGTGAAGTAAAAGTATAGATGACGTACGTGTTCGAAGCTGTTTTTCGAACGTTCAAGTTTAGCTTTCGTACATTCGTTTCTGTTCGATATATCGTGTATTATGTTTAATTTATTTATATTTGCTTGTTGTTTTTTTTTATTTATTGTTGTCGTTCAAATGGTTTATAATCAACGATCTGACGCGACCATGATCTATCGTGGACGGATTTAGACGTCGATAGTACGTTTTCGCGATCGTCGTAGAAGAAGAAGAAGAAGAAGAAGAAGAAGAAGAAAAGAACGCTGAGCGTCCTTCGCGTCATTCCTCTTTTTTCTCTTTATTTTTTTTTTTTCTTCCCTCTCTATACTTGGAAATTGTGAAATCCGTGAAGCGCGAAATTGAATTTTACGTCGGCCATTTTTCGCAAGCTCCTGCTGTCAGAATCGCGCGTGTTGTTGGTTAAAGAAAAGGAAGATAAATTTCGGTGCTTTTAAACGCGACAAAACGAACTTCTTAACGTTCTCTCTCTCTCTCTCTCTCTCTCTCTCTCTCTCTCTCTCTCTCTCTCTTTTATTTATTTCTTTTTTTTTATTTTTGTTGTTCGATATTAAAGACGAACAAACAAATTTGGTTAAAATCTTTGAAATTGATTCGATCGGAATAAATGGTGATTAAAATCTTTGACGATCCAAAAACGTTTAATTTAAACAATCGGAGAGAGAAAGAGAGAGAGAGAGAGAGAGAGAGAGAGAGAGAGAGAGAGAGAGAGTTACGTAAGTATGTTTTTTTAACAACAATAGATTATACTCAAGAGAAATTAACTTTTGACGGATTGGTCGCTAAAGCCAAAGGATAATGAACGGAAAAATATGAAAAGTGTAAATAGAAGAGGTAGAAAGAGAAAGGGGAATGAAATTCGAGCGTTCTCTTTGGTAAAGCGAGGAGGGTTGTTCTCGCTTGCGAGAAGAGTACCTACTACGTTGATAAAGGAAGGAGTTGGAGAAGGAGGAGAAGAAGAGGACATGAGATTTTTCTCATTGTATATAACAAACGTTGAGTGGAACGTAGTTGCATTTTGCTCGATCCAACGAAAAAGAGGGGTGGATGTAGCTGAGTATTATGAGGAAGGTAAAACGTTCTCCTAAACGGATTACTTTTACCACTCTATCTCTCTCTCTCTCTCTCTCTCTCTCTCTCACACACACACACGCGCGCACACAGACATTCATTTTCTCTCAATTTTTCCTTTTTTTTTTCCAACAACAACCAAGAGAGGTGAAAAAAATAGGAGAATGGAAAGGTAAACAAGAGAAAGATAAAAATAATGACAATGAGGATGACGATGAGGATGACGATGAAGATGACGATGAGGAACCTAACGACGATGAGGAGGACGATGACGGTGGCCTGTTTTATGCGGACGCTATGTGTTGGGAGACTTGTGAGATCAATACGTACTCCAGTTCTCCTCTTCCCCTCCACTCACTTTCTCTCTCTCTCATCCACTCTACCACCCCTAACCGTCCGCACCACCCTCTAGCTGCCTTCACCAAAACCTAACCAGCTTTTCAGTCCTTTCTCTTCCCCCGGTATGTTCTCTCCCTCCTAGCTGCACCCGTACTCCTCTTTCTCTCCCACTCATTCTCCCTCTCCCTCTCTCTCTCCCTCTCCCTCTCTCTTTCTCTCTCTCTTTCTCTCTCTCTCTCTCTCTCTCTCTCTCTCCTAAGTTCCATCTTTAGGCCGTTCTCCAAGCGACCCTAATCGACCTACAGAAGGACCTACGGTTACTCCCTTTTTTCTTTATCTCTCTCTTTCTGTTTCTATCCATTTCTTTTTCCCTCTCTCTTTTCCTATGAAACCCTTGGAAAAGATTTATTACCGTTATTATTTTAACACCCTTCGAATCATTCCAAGGCGCCGCCGCGTCTTACTCGCACGTGACGAATTCGAAAAAATACTCTAATTTAAATGGAAGTTCTCTATCTTTCTTTCTTTCTCTATCTATTTATCTATCTATCTATCTGTCTATCTATCTATCTGTCTATCTATCTATCTATCTATCAACCTATCTATTTATTTATTTATCTAACTATGTTATTTGTTTCCTTAGTTCTTCTTTGTTAGTGTAAAATGTTGATTATAGCAAGAGAAATTGTACGCCTTCGAAAAGGGGATGAAAAAATGGTGAACTCGTGTAAAAAAAAAAAGAAAAGAAAAGAAAAAAGGAGGGAAGTTCGAGAGGACCAGAAAGAAGAAAAAAGGGATGAACGAGGAGGGTTTGCTACCTCTTCTATATTAGAAGGGGAAAGAAGAGGGAGGATGAGAAGGGTAAAGGAGAAGAGAAGGGTAGTGGGACGGATCGGCCTCGAGAAGATATCAGAAGCGTTTAACCCTCAAGAGGAAGATATATAGGAACAAAAGGCTGGGTCGAGTGTCGTCGGATGCGAAAAGCGGATTGCACTTGCTTCTAAGTTTCGAGAAAAATTATATCAAATATCTATCTTAGCTAAAACTCTCTCTCTCTCTCTCTTTCTCTCTCTCTCTCTCTCTCTCTTTCTCTAATTTAATTGATTTTATAAAATTAATTGTATTAGAGAGAGAGAGAGAAAGGGGGATATAAAAGTGTCATTTTGAAAATCGTCGTATATAAACGAATTGTTCTTTTTTGTTTATTTTTTAATTACCCGATGATCTTTCATCATCGGATTAAAGTCGAACGATTTTTCGGATCTTTTCGGTGCAGGACTCGATCGAGACGTACGTGTAAGAAATTAAAATCAAAATGAATTAAATCCAATCAAAGGACCCAAAAGTATGATTATATATTATTTACAACTAATTTTATATTAAATATTATCTCATGTCTAAAAGAATTTTTCAATTGAATGGGCAAAAGGATAGAAAACAAGGAGGTAAATTTTTTTCATAATCTACCGGATTGGTGACAAGATCAAAAATGATTGAATGAAAAAAGAAAACTCAAAGCATCGTATCCATCTTAACGCATATATATCGCTAACGAGTCTACTAATCGGCTTTACTTCGCCACCAACAAACATTCGTCGACCAAAGACTATTTTGGTCGGCTTTTGCGTATCCTATCAGATAAGTGTTATTGCTAATTGAAAGGAAAACACATGTACGGATAATTATCACCAAACTACAAATTACATTGAAAATTATTCCTATTAACAGTACTGAACGTGGTCATTTTTCCAGAACGTATTTCCATTTAATGAGAAACTCTAATTATAAGTATAATATTTAAATAACTACTGTATATATATATATTCGTTCAAGAGGTCGTTGATGGTTTGAAGGTAAAGCATAACAAAAATACGTACCACCGGGTTCCAAATTCCTTTTTACGAGCACCATACACCAATCGCAGGTACAAATTTTCTATTCTCGACGGGTTTAGGTGAAGGTTTGGCTAGGTTGTTGCGAAGGCAGGTGTGGGATTTTCTATCGAGAAAATTTAGCTCGAGATTTCGTAGAGGGATAAGAGGGGGAGAAGAGAATCAATCTTCGGTTACAATCGCCTGAGCTGGTAAAATATGGCGTGGCTTAGCCGTCGATAATCTTTTCGATTATTCGCGATAAAAATCATGTATTTCTTTTTTTTTTCGTTTCTTTTTTTTTTTCGTGTCGAACGACATCGTCTAACTAGAGTTCTTGGATATGGGAGGAGAAAAATAGAAAACAAACAAAAAAAAGAAAAAAAAAAGAAGAAATTTAAAAGAAAGAAGAACGAACCGTCGTCTATGTATATATATCATTTGTGTTATTATCTAAAAAACATGGAACATAGTTCGTTTTAAATGGCGAGCCGATAATTCGCGGCCATCACCATTTTTCCATTATTTCGTATTTTTCCAATATGACATTTCATATATTCGCAATATCTTCTATTTCCTCTCTTTAACCTTTCAAGAGGACAAAAAGGCATTTTACCTATTTCTTTCTTTTAATATTCAAGAACGAATCATTAGATTAAGATCGTGAATATGGGGGTTTATGGATGAAACTTACGACCTCTTGCTCGCTCGCTCGCTTGCTTGCTTGCTTACTTAGTAGTTGCTTACTTGCTTTTCTATTTTTCATTTCGATTCTTTTCTTTTTACTCTATTTTTTTTCTCTCCTCTCCATCGAGATACGTAAGTAAGTACACGATCAATCGTCCACTCACCAAACAGCTAATAAATAACATTATAGTCGACCTACATTGCGTGACCGACTTTTGAATAGGTTGTTCTCATTTTCTTTCTATCTGTATTTCTTTTTTCCATCCTTTCTTTTCTCACTTATTTCCTTTTTTACTCTTACAATCAGCCTATTTCACGCGTTATTACCGAAATCGAACGTCCCTGACTATTTCGAACGATTCCATTCTACGCGAGGCCATCGAAACTGAGAACGAGTCAGCAGTCTCTCCGTTTATCTCGTGAGAATATCAGAGAGACTGAGAGAGAGGGAGAGAGATAGATAAATAGATAGATAGAGAGAGAGAGAGAGAGAGAGAGAGAGAGAGAAAGAGAGAGAAATAAAAAAGTTAAATAAAAAAAATTAAAAAATATATAAGCTAGAAATAAGAAGTTCGCAAATAATAATCTCTCAAGAGAAAAGAAAAAAAAACAGAAAGTCGAAGAAAGTTTGCAATGAATAAAAAAAGAAAGAAAGTGAACAAAAAACAGAAAAGTGAGAAAAAGAGAGAGTTAGGGAGATAGAATGGAATGTTTGATTCGTCAAATGGTCCTATCTGATTCTACCTGTATTTTTTATAGCATTAATGATAACCGCAACCGGACGCGATTTTGTAAACACAAGAAAGATTTACGCAATCGAAATGAAAAAAAATGTTCCGCCTTGCTTTCATCTAATTTTTTTTTCTTATATTTTCTTTCTTCTCGATCATTTCAAAGAAAAAGAAGCACAGCTGCGTGAAATTCGTTTCCAGACGATGAACAAATTTGTGCGTATCTCACAATTTCTGATATTTGGTGATGTTTGAAAGTTTCATTTCAACCGTTGTTTCAATTTTTATTTCCTCTTTCTCTCTCTCTCTCTCAAATATCTTTTTCATCTACATTCTTACTCTCACAAGTATAACCAACGGAAACGAATACTCTTCATTTTTCATTCATTAAATTAATTATAACGTTTTCCAACGCGTGCGCCACGGGGTTTGCGATGATATCTATCAATGACGCGGACGATAATTTTCCTCTTTCGTTTCCTTTTTTTTTCTTTTTTTTTTCCTTCCCTCATGTATTTAAAACGAAAATAAATTTTACTGGAAAAGCTAACTTTTGCGGGTTATCAAAATTAAATATTTTTTTTGTATCGATGCGAGAGAGAAGAAACGGTTTAAAAAACAAAATAGAAAAAATAATAAAAAGAAAAAAGAAAATTGAAAAATTAAATACTAAAATAAAGTAACATATTTTTTCCTTTTTTTAAAATGCACAAACAAAACGAGATTTCTTCGCGCTTCCCTTCTCTTTTCCTATCTCCCGAGACTCTTACGTAACGCATCCCCTTCTCTCTCTTTCTCTCTCTCTCTATTTTTCTCTTTTTACTTTTCTTTCTTGTTTTTTTAAATAAAGTGATCAAAAACAACAGAAGTCTGCTTTCGAGAGGTAGGAAAAATAACGAAGAAGGAAGAACGTAGAAAGAAGACACGCTTATGTTTTTACTTTCTCCCTTTTATCTTTCTTTCTTTTTATCCTCGCTTCATGATACTCTGCTATAAACGGAGAAACGGCCGTAGATTTTCTATTCACCTTTTTCTTTCTCTCTCTCTCTCTCTCTCTCTCTCTCTCTCTCTCTCTCTCTCTCTCTCTCTCTCTCTCTCTCTCTCTGTTTCACTCATTCTTTAACTCTTATTCTTTTTCCCCATTCCTCCTTTGCACACACAAACACAAACAAACATTTACACGTTCCTTCCGTCGTACTAAATCCTTTTTGTGTCTTGTTGAGACACATAATCTCTCTACAATCCGTTATTTCTTCTCACATATCACATAGGCTCTCGTATTCTCATATTTTTAAACTCTTTCTTTCTTTCTTTCTTTCTTTCTTTCTTTCTTTCTTTCTTTCTCTCTCTCTCTCTCTCCCCCTTGTTCTCTCTCTTTCATTCGTCATTCACACGCACGCATTTTCTCTTCATTTTTTCCTCGTCTCGTATAGTTAAGTATCTATATTAAATATAATAATTATTATATTATAGTAATGTCTAAACGAACACATATTATATCTCGATAACACGTCGTACTTATTTATTTCTTCTCATTATTTCCATTTTCTCCGTTTCGATCTCTTCTTCATCGAGAAAACTATCTACCTATACTGTTTATTTTTTTTCTCAAAATGTTGTCTCTTAATTCCTTTATACGTGTGTTTGTGTGTCCATCACCGTGTCTCTTTTCCTTCTCTCTTTATCTTTCTCTCTCTCGCTCACTCTCTCTCTTTCTCCCTCTCTCTCTCCCTCTCTCTCGTTCTTCCATACACTCCTTCGTCCTTTCTTATATATTTCCTGGTATTTTCTTTTTTATTCTCCCCCACCGGTTTCCTTGATCTTTTTCTTCTCATATCCATACTCTTCTTCTTCGTTTTCTTCGTCCTCTTTGTTCTCTTCGTCCTCTTCTCACTCTTTCTCAATGTTCTAACAACAGATCCTCATTTCTTGACGGGTCGTCACTCTGTGAGTGCTTCTGTGTATGCGAAATGGTGTACAATAAATAGTAATCGTATCGTTATCAATCTATCATTACGTTAACGTTACTTATTCATCCTCCGTTTTTTGTTTTATTTAAATCGTTATTTCATCATATTAATCACTATTATTATTATTTCATTATTTTCTCCATTTATCCTTTCTTTTCTCTCCTCTTTATCTTTATCTTTATCTTCTTCTTTTTTTTTTTTCACCATCGCTATCAACATCGCTATATATATAACGGTCATCACTATAACCGTTCATAATCATTTTCATTCTTGCCTCGCACTCCAACTCATTATTGATCTTTATTTATCGTAATCGAACATTATCATCGATCATCGATCATAAACATCATAATAATTATCATAATCTTCATTATTAATATCATCAATTATCATCATCTTTTTCTTCTTCTTCTTCATCATCATCATCTCCATCATAATCATCTTCATATTATCTTCATTATCATCATTATTTAATTTAATTTTATTATTTGTTAACTAATATTAATTTAATTATTATTTTATTTTGTTTTTTTTTATTTATTTATTTAATTATTTATTTATTTATTTATTATTATTGTATTATTGTTATCATTATTATTAAAGTTAGACGTAACGTTAGTTGCCTAATAGACAATAACGACCATCTCCTCGGTTCTTCTTACTTAGCGCGTACCATGATAGTCGCGTTGATAAATTCCTAACTCGTCTTCGTCCTATAGCTCGCTAACGACTACAAGGTCCTGCCTCGTCCTTTGGCCTTTTGCGAACACACGGAGGGGGAATGGGGAGGATCGGTGAGAATGCTGGAGAAATGGATAATTATCATGGTGGAATATTCGGGAACGATTTCTCGTCCACGCGGGTCCTCTCGTTCGTTGGACGAAGACGAGAAGGAGGGGATAGAGGAAACGGTAAGAAATAAAGTACGTTCCCCTCAGGTTCTTGCCACGGAACTAAACTCAAGTAAGAATGATCTTTTTTCCATCTCCAACGACAACGGCCACGACGGGGTTCGAGCTTGTAACGGCGCCGTCTATGCCGAGGCCGACGACGCGATTCCCGCTCCTTCGTCGTCATTTTGTTACTACGGATGATCTCAAGGACGACGTGGACGACGACTACATGGACAACGACGACGACGACGACGACGTTCACGACGATCGGGAGGAGTTCGATTCTTTTTTTACCCTCGTACTCCCGACTCCTTTTCTTCTTTCTACGTTTCCTCCAGGAACTCCACCAACGACACCATCCTTTCCACCAAACTTTATACCACTCCTTCTTCTTCATCTTCTCCTTTTTATTTTTCTTCCTTTCTTCCTTCTTTCTCTCCTTCTCGAGATTATTATTATTATCATCATCATCACCACCTTTTTTTTTCTTATTCTTCTTATCCAAATAGATGGTCAACTTGCTATTATTCGATGACAACGATGAACACCACCATCGAAAACAGGACGAGCCTGAACGAGAACGAGGTCGAATCTCCTCGATCGATCGCATTTTCCCTCCCCTTCCTTCTCTTTCTCTTCCTTCTCCTTCTCCAGTTCCTCCTCCTCCTCGTCCTCCTCGTCCTCCTCCTCCTTCGTTTTCTTCGCTTCTTCCACTTCCAACAACGACGACGACGACGACAACAACGATGAAGGACGCAAATCCACGTCCCGAATACAGGACGCTTCGAATGGGCACGACCATCCTTCTCGAAAAACTCCTCAACAACAGGCACGACCACCAAAACATTTGGATAATGATCGATGACAGAGAAAGATACGGCAACACGTAAGAAGCCGTAACTCGATTCGATGAACTCGAAGTCATCGAGCCGACTCCACCACTGCCGCATAATGATGTACTCTGATGTTGTTGTTGTTGTTGTTGTTGTTGATCGAGCCCAACCATTGGGGAGATTGTTGACGTTGAATCGGATTCGATGTCCTGGCCATCCGTGGACACTGGCCATTCTGCTGCTTTCTCCTCACCTATGAATCACAAATGTTTCTTCGTCCAATAATACCTAGCTCGTACTTTTTAACTCGATTTTCAAGAATTTTATCACGATCCGGGGTTATTTATTTTACAAAGAATTTAATCGTAATTTAAACTGTAGTAAGGATCAACGTAAAATAAGTTTTACTATCAAATTTAATATGCGTGCAAACAATGGTCCTTTAATTCATCGATTTTACTCCATTAATTTGGAGTTAGCTAATTGGTAGCTATTTATTAACGCGAGTTTAATGTGTTATTAATATTTTTTAAACGAATATCAAGTAAGTTATTTCTTTGAGATCAGATTTTGTATAAATTTTACTATTGCCATTAATAATAGTGTTACTAATAAGATATTAGAGATTGTTCAAGATTCAATATGAATATATACGAAAAAAAATGATCTGATAGAGCAAAGAAGAAAGATTCGGACGATTGCTTGGTTAAATTAATGAAATCCACGTGGGAAGATGCAGACGACATCGACGTACCTGCAGAGTCCGATTGAATAGGTGTAATGTCGCAGTGGGGTGCCGTAGGAGGATCGCGTTCTCTACCTATTTTACGTAGCTCGCGACTAGTGCAATTCGCACAGATCCCCAAGCCTACCTCATCCTCAGAGCACACGTGGTAACAGCATTCTCGTTCGTCACTGCTGTGCAGCGCCCTCAAAGCTTGTTCCCCCGTCTCGGGTATGTTTGGGTCTGAAAAAAGGTTTTTTCATCCAACTACATCTTATATTATCTTGTTATCTCATTCCCATTTAGCTTCGTTAAAAACAATATATCCTGTTATCTCCTACGTATGTATGAATCGAAGATGAAGATATTCGCTTTGTTTGCGTCTAATTTATTTATTTATTTGATTTTTGTCAGTAATATATTGAAAAGTTTAGTGATCATATTCAACGATTTTTGTCCCCGTGGAAAACACTTGAATTGATTTGACGTATTTAAGTGATTTTAAGTGTTCACGTGATTTGATTTTATTTCATAACAGGAGGGTGCCAAAAATACTTTTACCCTTTCCCAGTATTTAGAGGAAAATAAACGTAAAGGGGTGAAACGACATGAATTAAAAATACACCGTGTCGAATGAAAAATAATGAATAATATTTTTGGTCTCTATTTTGTTTGTTTCTCGAGCGAGAGAGATTCGCTAAGATAACACGTCTCTCGGATAAAGTCTAGGGTTGAAATAACATTACGTAGAATATGATTTCCGTTGAAAAAGAAATAACGGGGAATAAAAAATGGCGAGGTACCTCTGCAAAGAAAGGTAGGTTCGCCGGCATATTGCGTAGGGTACGCAGGGGCACGGTCACCCGGAAGCATATAAGGACAACGTTGTTCCACAGACTGGCAGAGGGACATACACGGTCTTATCCTAGTCCAATCTTTCTCCAAGAACTCAAAGTCCGGCGGTCCGCTGTGATGAAAGTAAGGCACCAGGGCGCTGCACGTCCATATTCTATACACTTCCTAAAATCAGACAAAAATAATGACGAGGATGTTAGCTTTATATAAAATTTTTTTTTTTTTTTTATTTTAGATAAGAGCAGTATTATATGAGCTGCATATTCAAGTCACGTATAATATCAAAATATAGGACCATATAATAGCATACTTCCTTTCAAATTAAACTATCTCATTATGTTTGATTTATATTCACGGTATCTATATTGAAAAGAAGAAAAATCGTAATTAAAGGACGGCGAAGATAACGACGACATTAGTAGCTCTTCCTTCCTTCCTTCCTTCCTTCCTTCCTTCCTTCCTTCCTTCCTTCCTCCTTTCTTCTTACCCTTCTCTCTTTTTTCCCATGGGAAGAAAAAGACTTTCTCTTCCTTTGCCATTTTTCGTTGGGATAGCAGCCCTTGACTAATCGGTTGTCTTCGTAGTAAGGTGGGTCAGTGTCTGACCTACATATTCATTAAACCTGCCTACCTTTGTATATTCTTCAAGAATCAGCTATAATTACACATCGACTTCAGGATAGGACACTCCATCAATGATACGAGATTCTCGAGTTTCCCTCGACGAGCTTTTTTCCCTTCCTTTGGCCCACGCACCCACCGAGATAGCTATTACCTACTTTTTCCCTCTCTTTTATTTTCCTTGCAGGAAGAACGGTTTATTAAATTTGACCTATATGATCCGTGCATGCTTAGACAATATAGAAAAAGACGAAGGATAAAGCCGGACAAAAAAGAACGCGGATGAGAAAAGTATTCCTGCTATCATGATACAGCAGTTACTAACTTGAAAGATACTCTCAATTGTGGATTGTATATCGCTGACAATTTTACCATTCAAATAGTAATTTTAAGAAATTAAACAATAAGTTAATCTTCAATACATCTGACCAAACTTCATTGCTTTGCAGTTGTACGTTTCAGCAATGATTGACTTCACTGCTTGCGTGTATGTCTAACCAACGATTGACTTTACTACTTGTCGTTTGGCTACTACGTTTGACTCGAACTTTAGACTTTATTACTTTGCACGTAGGTCTTACCAACGACCGACTTTACTACTTGCCGCTACGTCTAACCAACAATTGACTTTACTACTTCGTCGATACGTCTGACTGAACTATTGAATTCATTGCGGATATGTTTGAGAAACGATTGACTGAACTACTTTGCATATACCTACCATTACGATCGGATAATTAGCTCGACTACTTATTAATCGACATGTCCGACTTATAGGAGTTTCTATTATCAGATAGTTTGTTAATTTAAACGTCGACACAGATCCTATTTCTCATGAATTCCATTGCTTAATCGACGTGTATCCGTTTATCCATAGCTATCGTATTTCTTATAAATATGGCATGTTCTTTATACGCGTTCTATTTTTATTTTTTTCATTCTATTTTATTTTATTTCATTTTATTTATCATCTTTCGATATATTTGTAGCCGGTAATCGAATGCTCTTTATCGAGGTATCAACCCAATAATCCAGTCTATCTCATATTACTATCACCGGCCACGCATATCTACGTAACGTTATATCCGTACTCTTCTCGTTTCTTTTTGTATCATTTTATTTTTCCTTTCTTCTATTTTTTCTTTTTTCCATTCGTTCGCTCTCCCTCGAATCACAGTTTACGTTTAATTACCGATCTCGTTCTGTGTAGGTATTCGGTTCGACAGTATCGTTTGACTCGCAAATCACGAATAAGCGATAAGTTTCGTTTATACAATTTTTTTCTTTGTTGGTTATTTCATGAAATAGAAAAAAAGTGAAAGAGGAAAAAGATAAGGATGGAAGGGTCGAGGGGAATGGAAATATGAAGGGTGGAGGATATGAAAATTCTCTTTTGACAAATGAAAAAAATGAAAAGAGAAAGGAAATGTTCGGAATAAAAAAGAACAAACGAAGGAAAACAAAAATCAAGCCCGTACCCTAACCCCTTCCTTCTACTGAAAAAATATTACGAACGTTTTACACGGATTTCTTTTCTTTTCGTTTTGTGCCACTTGGAACGAACTAAACGAAACGAAACGAAACGAAACGAAACGAAACGAAACGAAACGAAACGAAACGAACGAACAGAGTGAAACGATAACGAGAAGAGGCCGCCGCACGGCTTGCAGAAACATGAAAAATTTTTTTTCCTCTCTCTCTCACTCTCTTTTCCATAGGAGTACGCGCGATGTGTGTGCGCGCGCGTGCGCGTACGGCCTACTGTGATATCCTTGTAGTACACGAGGCGTGTACCTGCGATCCAGTGGGCGTGGGTTATGGATCGTAGGACCTACTTGTACGTATTTTATACAGGCGAAACGAGAAACGCTAGAAATATTGCACTTCACACGGTCTAGTTGTTGTATCGCATTGTTCCGAACATCGTTTCTTTCCCTCTACTTTCCTTTTACTGATTCATCCCCACTTTCGTCCTCCTACCCTGTTCCCCAATATCCCACTTCTCTGATTCTATCCTCTACTTTTTGGATTCCCGATTCCCACAGGCTTTTTCTTATTTTCTTCATTCTTTTTCTATCTTTTTCTTTTTTCTACTTTCTCTCTATCTTTTTTTTTTTCTTTATTTTTTATCCCATTACTGTACGTTTCTTTCCTAGCTTTTATTTTATTTTGCAACTCGCGGTTTTATTCTTTTTATTTTTATCGAAATCTTTTTCGCGAAATAAAATTTATTCTAATTTATTTTATATTATTTTTTTTTTTTTTTTGGAATTGACAGACATATTTGAAAATTTATTTATATACAAAATAAAAAAAAGAAAAAAAGAAATAAAATTGCTTTGATATTCACAAAGAGTTTCATAAATTGCTGCTCGAAAAGGGCAACTTTTCTTTCAACCCTCCCATCCTCTTTCTCTTTCTCGTTTTCTTATTCTTAGCAGACTTTCTCTTGGTTGTTATCAGCCGATACTCGTGCACAAGTAACGGTGATGAGAGCGGAGAGGCACGAAATGAATTCCTAGAAAGAACCGTGAAAAAGAGAAGCAGCCTGTAGTCCCGTTACCGTGCACCAATACTATTGCACTTTTTTTCTCTTTCTTTCTAATTCTTTTTGAAACTCGAGGAGAATATATCGACGTGATATTATACTCGAACGTCCAATTCGAAAGGTTCCGCGAATGACGAGGATGAGCTTGGGCCACGTCTATCGAGATTTCTCTTTTTCCTTCTTCGAAAACTTCTCCGGTCTTTTTTTTTGTCCCTGCTTATCGATGTCATTGAGAATATCGCCTTCGTTTCCTTTAGCCTTTCTGATGGAATACTTTTTCTTTAGAAAATCACGACAACCCATTTCCTTTACTTTCATCACTACTGTCGTTCCTTACAACAATATAGTTACTATTATTATTATTTTTATTATTATTACAATTATTATGATGATTATTATTAATATTGTTATTGTATCTATAAACTAGGCAAAATCTTTTATTGTGGTTATAAAAATTCGGTATAACGTATAAAAAGAACAAGGAATAGTTTTTTCGGAATTTAGACGAGTATCCTATCTTCTGGTTGAAAAAGTAAAATGTACTAGGCTATAAATTCAATGTCCAACTATATCTTAGGTCATTTTTAAAGAAGCCACCACGTCGTTCTGTCTCTGAGGAACGATGCGGTAGACATCGTTGTAGGTTTAGCGAGAAACGTCTCCTTGAAGTGAGAAAGTGGATGTATTGGCAAGAGAGATAGGAGGGCTGGGTGGATTGGTAGGTGTAGATGGTCTCAAAACTTAGGAGAGGATGGGTGGTTAGGTAGGTAGGTCGGTGGTAGATAGATAGGTAACAACACCTGAAGTACTCTTCACAAGCTGGCTGACCCAATTCTCTTCCTACCTACTCTCTCTCTTAGCGATCTACGTTAGAAACTAGGTAGATCCGACACACACATATTGTTGGATATCCAACTCTCACCCTAAAAGCCTCGACTCCTTCCTTCTTCCTTCAGCCAGTTCCTCTTTCATCCAGTTCCTCTTTCATCCAGCTCTTCTACCTTCCTCTCTCTTTTTATCTAATACTATTGCTACATCTATTTTCATCCTTTTCTTCGTTCAAAATCAATGCACATTTTCTCTCTATATGTTGACAAATCCTTTACTTATACTCTTTAAATAATACCGATTTTAGATTATCTCATTTTCTGATTATTTTTATCGAATAATTTTTATGACAGTTTCGTCGTTGTCCTGCTGATAATTTTATACTACAATATTTTTCCGATTTATTATTTGTCTCGAATTCTTACATTTCTTTTTGGGGAAAAAGAAGGAAACTAGCCACTAATGTCATTCTTACCCTAAGAAATGCAAACAACAGGAAAACCTATAAACCCCTATGAACTAACTATCGATTCGCCATTATCATAAGATTTCATTGAATCGATCATTCTGATCGCATTACATTATTCATAAGAATTATGCAGAATAAACGGAAGAAAAATCTTCTTTTTCTTCTCCTCCTTGCATTTTTCCTTTCTCCCCATTCGTCGGGTCTTCATTATTGGTATTCGAGCGCGTGCCAAGTGTCAAGAAGAGAATAAAAGTGAAGTTAACTAATCAAAAAAAGAAAACTCGCCTTCCTTTCTTTAAAAGAAAGAAAAGTAACGCGTGAAACGCGATTGTCATTCTCGAATATATTTTAACAAGTAAGATATTTGAATATTTTACCGAGAGCTAAAAATTAAAATTTAGTTCTACATAATTGGAGAGAATCAAAAATAAGAAGAATAAAAAGAAAAAAAGAGAGAAAACATCAGTCTTTCTTTTCTCTTCTATCGTTGATAACAACGGATAACAATGGTTGACGAAATAATGGCGAATCCATCGTGGGAGTCCTAATTTTCTATAAAAGAAGATGGAACGGAACAAGTAAAGGGGTAGATAACAGCATACAGGAGAGCGATGGAGATCGGTAAGAGGAGAATGAGGAGAAGTAAGAGAGGAGGTGGAAAGAGAGAAAAATAGAGGGCGAGTGGTACCAAGAGAAAACTCTCACGACACAAAACTCGATGGTATGCACCAATCGTTATCATGTAATCAGCCAGCAAACTAGATAGTCCGCGAAAATCGATAGTAGCCTGGTGCCCTAAAATCGCGCTTTCAAAGCTTCTCGTTTCTATTCAACGTATGTACGTGTGTGTGTTTTTTCTATATATATATATATATATACATATATAACATAAATATATATATATATATATAGGTAACCTAGAGTTGATTATAATAAAAAGAGGAACTTTCGAAAGAAACGAAATGTATAGAATAATGACGCCATTGTTAAGAATTCAATGAACATAGACATATATTTTAATTCACATCTCCAAATCGTGTTAACGATCATCGATGTTTCTTTCTCGAGGAAGAAAAAGAAGAAGAAAATATTTGATTCCGATATGTCTATTGTGATTGGATTTGTTCAACTAGAAGTAGTAAAATCGACCATTTGTCTGACACAAAATTCAAGTAGTAACGGGGACTTAGTCGTCAACCGCAGACACAATAGGCATGTAATATTTACGGCCATTGGTCAGTCACTGATCCAAGTAGTTGAATTAGATAATTGATGTAGAGCAAAATCCAAGTAGTCGAATCGAACGTTGGTCAGACATTGAAGATATGAAAAAATTACAACTATCTCGTGTACATTCAATTGAATTTTTTTATTCTAATAATGAAAAAAACGATGAGAATTAAAAATAATAAATAATTCTAAAACTCTCTGTGTGTGGCCGCGAGCAGCACCCATATTCTATACAATTTTGCGGGGCACGGTATTTTCGCGTGGCATTTAATTTTTAACAGAGTCAATAAAATTTCCATTTATACAATCTTTAACTGTTATAAATAATAAATAAAAATAGTTTGCGATTATATGCAAATAAAATAAAAACATCGCCAACGGCTGGAAAGTTAATATAGCGAAACATGAAATATTTAATGCATCGTTCCTTTAAACTGGACAAGACTAGTTGTCTTCTCACAAAAGTTTAATTATACTAGCGAATAGAATAGAAACAACATATATATACATACATACATACATACATACATGCATAGGTAGATAAATAGGAGAAAGAAATCGTTTCTGGTCTAGTTAACAGGCTTAAATCGTTAGAACGAAAAAACGATTAGGAGTTCTAATTGTACAAGGATAATGAAGGATAAGGTATCATTAGCGAAATGTAATTAAGATCGATTCATAGTTTGAATAGAAATTTTTCTCGAGACAGGAAAATCCTAACAGCGAAAAAAAAATAGATAGTTAGACAGCAATAGAAAGAGAAAGAGAGAGAGAGAGAGAGAGAGAGAGAGAGAGAGAGAGAGAAAGAGAGAGAGAGAGTAAGAGAGAAAACGATTCGGCCATGTGCCAAATTTTCATACGGCACTTTGAAATCGTGCTTACGGAGTTGGAAACAGTTTGGGGTTATGAGTGTGTGTTTGTGTGTGCTTGTGCGCGCGTGCACGTACTCTTCTCTGTCTCGCCGTTTACATCGCGGCTTGGGCCATAAACATGCTTTTCAGGGCAGGAGTGTCATACTTGGCGCGCGCGTGCCGGATTAATTACCAGCCAAGGGGGATGAGCCGAGACGGAGAAGTGGCCGACATATTAGGAAGATGTGCCGCAAGGCTCTAAGACCACTTTTCACGATTGCTGCGACCGCTGTTCTTGCTGGCAGCCAACACTAGTAAATCCTCGAACGATCTTAAAAGTCACGATAAACCTTTTCAAATTTCTCCTTTCTTTTCCTTTCATTTTTTCTTCAATTAATTTATTTTTATCCTTATCTCTTTTCGTACTAAACAAATTGTTTTCTTCTTCCTATAAGTTTCTTGAACAGATCGAATTGATACCGAATGATTTTGTTCTTTTAATAATCAGAATATACATAATTTATTTATATTCACACGCTCGAAAACGCGAAAACATTATTGGTAATATTTCGTTGAGGAAAATTTTGAACAACGTTTTTGTTTTCAATATCTCAGTGAGATTATTTTTCAACTTTCTACGATTATCATTACATTGAAAATTGTGAACCTTAGATCAATCGTTTCTCGTTATTACGATCGATCGACAATTTTCTATCATCTTTCAACCGTTTTAATCCCATTTAATCTTTTATTTCGCGGTACTTAGTTAATCCCGCTTGAGCCAGTCGAATGTGGGATTTTGCAGAAGATGGAACGGTACGATTATTTATCCAACGGTAACGCGACCGATATCTATTTAAACAAATTTTTAAAGGCGTTAAAGGGAGGATAAGATGATCATCGATCAATTCCCTTAAATACCATCAATTTTTTTTCTAACGAAACGTTTGCACGTGAAACCCAAGTGCATGGCAAATTTTCATCGAGCCAACCAAGGCAAGTGACTGCTTCTTCAAGAGATCCGAGAAAAACGTCGTTTAATCGAACGAAATATCCCCTTGTAAAAAATTGCAAAGTGATGAGATGAGTGAGTGAAAGAGAAAGAAAGAAAGAGAGAAAGAAGACTGCCGGAAAAACGACGAGCTAGCTCTTATTAGCAAAGCCAACTCCTCTTCAACCTTCCCTTCGTTCGAGAGGTCACGAGTGAGCACGTTCACACTCTTTTGCATCATCCCTTCTTTCCCTTCTTCTTCTTCGTCTCTTTCTTATGCTCTCTCTCTCTCTCTCTCTCTCTTTTTCTCTCTAGCTCTTATTCTGCTCGAAAATCGGACGTGCTCGATCGCTTGTGGAGAATTAAAAAGAAGTACGAGAATGTATCATAGAATATAGCGTGAAAGTGGATGGATCAAAAAAAAGAAAAGAAAAGAAAAAAGAAATGAAAGAGAAAGAGAAAAGAAAGTATAAAAAAAAATCGAGAAAGTGATACGATGACGTAACACTAGAAGAGAACAAAGTGACAGGTAAAGTTATTCGATCGGTACGAGGGTCGAATTGTTGTTCACATATCGTATAAAAAGGAACATACTGTGAACTTGGAGATGGGGGATGCAAAAAAGAGGGTGGTTGCCACTAGTCACCACTAGGTGGCTTCTGTTGGTTTCAGCTTGCAAAAGCATTGCCCTCGTGGTCATTGTGACCCAGTTACCCGGCCCATATCCATATTATTCATTCTTTCCAACATTTTAACTATTTTCTCTCTCTCTCTCTCTCTCTCTTTTCCTTCTTTTTATTTTTGTTTTCCTCATCTTTTTCTTCTTCAACCCTTTGCGAAGAGAGGAGAAGATCATCGTGCAAGTCTCAGGAATAAAATAAGCTTATTAACTCTTTACACCCTTTAATTTTATTTTTTACCAACCACAATAATTCCTTAATTAATTTAATAAAATAGATCAAAAAAGGGGGTCCTAATAAAATGTTATATTGCAATAGTGCAGAGTGTGTAACAAATATAATGTAATGCCTAGCATTAGAGTTGATAATATAAGAAATGAGATGTCGAGCCATATTCGACATAGAAGTGCTAAGGATTAAGATATCTTTTTTTCGTGTATTGTGAAGAAAATTTGTTTTTCATCCCCTTATTCATCCATCCTTCCTTCCTTCCTTCCGTACGTCCGTCCGTCCACTTTTATAACCCAGTCCCCGGTTACAATAAAAATTCAACAAAAACGATTATCCATGTCTCTCTTTTATATCTTTTTTTTTTTCTATTACTTCCTTTTCGTCCTTTATTCTTCCTTCCTCCTTACTACTCCCCCTTCGTGACTCTTTTTTTCTTCTCTTTTTTTTATCGCTGGTTTCCTGTTTTTAGACGAGATAGAGAGATCGCACCCTTTTGTCGACATTTCCCAACCGATCAATCATTGTTCGTCTTTCGAGAGAATGGTGATCGTTTCATCGTTGAATGATCCACATTCAACGAGGGTTCTTGTCCTCTTTCATTTATCCATGCGTACATACATAATATGTAATCTTCATGTTATAATATGTATCTGGGTGTATACATGGATGTGTATGTATTTATATATGTATGTATCAACGATAACAAAAATATTCTAACAAATGTCTCATAGATAGAATTTTTCTTATAGCCAGAAATATATCAAGCATTGTCAATGAAGTTGTGAATTAAGTATATACGTATTAGTGTGTGTGTGTGTGTGTGTGCATGTTTATTTAGAGACACAAAAAGTTATATACTAGTTTTATTGACTTCCGAATGCGTTCATAGGATCGGAATTTAAAGTTTCAATGTCGTTGTTTGTTCGCTCAACGCATTTGCGAGTTCAATTAGTTCCGCTCGAAGAAATGAGAACGCGACAGGTTTTTTTTCCAATTTGTCATTATCTTCGAAATGAAATGAAATGAAAGTATTTGTAGACAGACGTATCAGAAAAAAAAAATAAAAAGAAAATAAAAAAAAAAAAAAAGAGAAATAATTATATGCGCGAGAGAAACGTCAAAAATTTCAATTAGATTCGTTTAAGTTTTTAACATACAAATTTCAAATATGTAAATATAATTTTTTAAGATAATATGTCTCTATATAGAGAATATAACTTTATAGAATCATAATCAATTAGTTATTAATTATAATTTTAAACTGCTTTGAGAAACTACTTGGACGTTAATTGCTCCTTTAAGATTTTAATAGCAATCTCTCATTTTCTCTCTCTCTCTCTCTCTCTCTCTCTCTCTCTCTCTCTCTCTCTCTCTCTCTCTCTCTCCCTTTCTCTCTCTTTCAAATTAAATAAATAACGTACGACGACACGTGTTACGAATAATAATTCAAAAGTCAATAAAAACTCGACGAGTCGAAATTAATTCGTCGAAATATATTCTATCGTTGAAAGCAAGACAACGAAACAACAAAAATGTATATATACGAAATATATGCCATTCAAATGCATACAAATAAATTCATCAGAATCGTCTCTTTCGAATGGTTCAGTTATTTAATATCGTTCCAAAAAAAAAAACAAAAGAAAGAAAAAATAAAAATAAAAAATAATAAAAAGCAAACAAATTTTATTCAAGACAAACATACACAAAGAAATTACGATAACACGACTTAACCGTTTTCAAAAAAAAAAAAAAAGAAGAAAAAAAAAGAAAAACATAGAAGAAAAATTTATTCGATCAATCAAATTGCACAAGGTAGGAATACATCGTTCTCTTTCTCTCTCTTTTTTCTTTCTTTCCTTTTTCTCTTTCAGTCGCATTACTTGAAACGTTTATCCACCTATCTGATTTTCTCTTCTTTTCGACGAAAGATGTTTTCAGCTCTTCATTTCATCTCGCTCTCTTTCTATCTTTTTCACTCTTCCTCTTATTGCTATTGCTGCTTATCCTAGCGTATAATCGAGCAAGCTGCCTTTGGCACGATGCCGATTGTATCTTTGCTTTTGATGGATCAAACCCGATCGGACGATATGGCACGATGCTTCGAATCCTACAAGAAATAGGCGTCCCTCAATTCGATGGATTTGATGAACGATCCATTATGAACTATATCATTATGTATTACCTATTTTTATCATTATTATCACATTATTAATGTCATTATTACTATTATTATTATTATTATTATTATTATTAATAATATTGACATTATTAATATATATGTAGTTACATTATTATTATTTTACGATGATTACCATGAAATGTCAACAATTTATTGTATTTTCTTATTTATTTCTTCCTCTCATTTCTATGGTACTCAATTTCTCGGAGATGATTTTCCTCATAAAATGTTACGAGAGAAATGACGTTGATGGTGCACGATTATTCATACTTTATCAAGCTAACGTATGAGAAAAATATTATGTATGTTAGATACCTCGTAAACTACTTTCGTATTTTTATCTAAGATTTATTATTATTATATATTACTATTATTTCAAATTAAAATAGTAAAAAAATATGAAAAATGATTCATCAAAGAGAGGCCCTAATAATTTGTTGTTTTAAGGGGTTACATGGGTTTACACCGGGAAAAAATAGCATATTTTCAACAATTTTTTTTTCTATATAAAAAATGGAATTCTTATTCAAACTTTTTATAGCATTTAAGATACATATTTAAAGAACATTTTATAAAATTTTGGTTGAAAAATATTTTAAACTCAGCCATTGCGACGTCATTTCCGGTGACCCCACCAAAAAAAAGTGTTTTTGCGTTGACAGCTAAACTTATAAACGGTGAGGGTTTTGCTGTTGAAAAAATAGGGTCTTTTAGTGAATACTTAAAACTAGAAACTGGACGAAGAAAAAAAAAATTGATATTTGGATTTTTGGCAACGTTTTTAGCAAGAACATTCAAATTTCGCTACAATTTGCACCACATTTTGATTTCTTAAAATTCGATTTTATGAAAAAAACGAAAATCCTTCGTCCAAGATCTTGTCAATAGTATCACGAAGACGGGAAGCAAATTTCATCAAAATCGGTTAAATAGTTTTTGAGAAATTTTGACAACCGACTTTAGAAAAAGCGTTTTGAGAAAAACGCGTTTAAATATTTGAGTGCTGGTATAAGAGCCATTAAAGAGTGGAACTTCCCAAGGCTCTATCTTTTAAACTACTACTCCTATCGACTTCAAAATTGAATACAATATTCTAGATGAGTTGTAGAATTTAAAAAGATAAAAAAAAATTTTGTTGATAGTCCCAAACCCATGTAACCCCTTAACATTTGTCCAAAAAGATAGGAATTTCTTTAACGTCGCAATAAATCCAACAAAATGTACAAAACTTTGTATTATTATCTCTTTTAGAAGTACTATAACGCTAATCGTTCGTAGTAACCGCAGTCAGAAGGAAAGTTACATTAAAACGATTAAACGACGAATCTCTCCTCTCCCTTCCCCTCTCCCGGTCAGTTTTATCCTGTTTTCATTTGATTAAAAGGATCTACTCTTTTTCGCATTATGAATGAGTTTCAAAGTAAAAAGAAGAAAAAAAAGAAATAAAAGAGGAAATAGATATGATCTCTCCTCTCTCTTTCTCTCTCTCTCTCTCTCTATTTGCTTTTAATACCTACCAGAATTTGCGAACACAAAAGTAAAGTCAAAGAAAAAGAGAGAAGTTAGAGAAAGAGAAATAAATAGATAGACAGATAGATAGATAGATGGATGGATGGATGGATGGATGGATGGATGGATGGATGGATGGATGGATGGATAGATAGACAGAGAAAAAAAAGTGACTGCAGAATCAATGACGACGGGAAAGTGGAAATAAAATTCCAGAACGAATCAGAGGAAATTTTAATGAAAACTTTTTCCCGTTTGACTAGGAAAATAAGGAATTTAAAAAAAGAATTTAAAGAAAAAAAAGAAAAAAAAAGAGGAAAGATAAAAGATATAGGACAGAACGAGAAGAATATATGAAAAATATAGTTTGAGAGAGCCACAATTTAACTTGTTCCGAAATGCATACACACACATATACGCGTGCGAACTATAAGAGGGAGAAATATCTTGATTTCGGAGAGGAAAAAAATTAAAAAAGAATTTCGTTTCGTTTCGACATTAGAAACACACAAGCTTTGAGATGATACGCGTATATGTATTAAAAGATTAGTTAAAAGCATTTTGATAAATTAAATTGCAACATAAATAAGTTCGTACAAACGTGTCCTAATTCTAACCGAATTTAATCGAATTTATTTATCTTATTAGCTAATATATAATACTACATACTTTTTTCTTCTTTTGATTGCATTCATTAATCATCAAAAGAGTTAACAAATAAGTAATTAGTTATTATACCCGTGTAAAAGAGAATCCCGTAGATGAGGTCAGTCCTGTAGTATTATTAATTATTATCGATTAATATTTTTGTAATTTAGAGTGGTAATTTATTAAGTAGTACGAACAGAGGATCCCTTAATGGTCAGACATTTTTTAATAACGTGTACATTTGCTGCTTTATTTATTAAATATATGCATCTATGTACATATATGTAGGGAAACACTTTTTAACCCATTATGATCGATATTTCGTTCGTTGTAAACGAGACCGTATCATTTTCATGATACGGTTAACCGATCGATTGAACTATTAAATTTCCATGAATTTTTCATGAACGATATTTCAAACGGTCTTTCGACTTTTTTTCGTTGAAAAATATGACTATACTAGAAATATTATGATATATTGAACGTAAAATAATACTTTTGATATAATATATAACTAAAGTGTTCGCGATACAACATTTCGTTGAATAATAATTTCAAGATATTTCGTAATACGGTCGATAATACATGAAAGATTAATCGGCTTCTAAAAAACATGAAATCATTTTAATATCGTAACCATATCTACAGTCATTCCTTTTTTCTCATAAATTATCCCTTTCATCCGCCATCCTCCTTTTCCTTCCCCTTCTCGTCCTTCGTTTTCTTCCTACTCACTCTTGTCCTCCAACCCCGCCAATTCTCCGCACCCTATTTCCATCGATAAGGGTCTCGTTCTTGTTTAAGCGCGTTAGACGTTTTTTTTTTTTCAAGAAATTCTCGAGCTCACCTCGAGAACATTTTGCGTAACGAGCACGAAAGTGCAATCAGTCTAAGCCTGTTGGATGTAGTTTGCGATGTCCAATAATCGATGAAATTCTTCGGCGCAGCAGTGAGAACAAAAACAGAGGAAGAGGGGAAATGAAAAGGAGGAGAGAAAGATAGAGAAAGAGGAAGAGGGTTGGAAAGGGAAATACAATAAAATCCCTACTCAAGCTTGTTACAAGCCCGGAAATACGGATAATGTAATTATACGACTTTGCTGTAAGGATTTTGTCATCGTCCACCACGTAGTCCTTTTGCCTGTGAAAACGTACGCCAAGCTCCATTTGTTTCGATAGGCTTAAGCCACGTTCTAAACTTCCACCGTGTGTTTATCTCTTAGACTCGATAAACGATCCGATTTGATGCACTTGTTATTGTACCAATCGTTAACTTATCGGTTCGTCTTTCTATTCCAATTTACTTTCTTCCTTTTCCTATTTATTTTTATAAATTACGAACCCCAACTTGGAAAATCAATCGTATTATTCTTCCTATGTCTTTCCATTTCTTCTTTTTATTTATTTATTTACTTATGTTATTGTAATTAATTAATTAATCAACGACAATATGATTCGAAAGGACTATTGTGTATTCGTTGGTGTGGTGAATAATGATTTTCTTTTGTTTCATCATCCTTTTGTATCTCTTTTTTAATGGTCAGTCATTCGAGTTCGATGACTTGACGATTTTATGAAGAAAAGGTGAACGGGGTCAATCAATAAATAGTACAAATCAGGCATCTATAGGTGATCAGACATATTTTTTTCAAAATTTCTCCTATTATCTTCGAGGTGATGAGGGTAACATGTGGTGTTTAATAATCAGCTATTAGTATTTCAAGAAAAACCAAGCTACCTTTACGTTCCTTTGGATTCTTTGCGGAAGCTACAATTTGTCGAACATGTCTTTTCTCTCCCTATTTTTTCTTCTTCTTCTTTCTTTTTCCTTCCTTTTTTGTTTTTTTTTATTTGCATCGAATTTTAATGCAAGCAAACTGTAAATGTTGGACACATAGACGTATTCCATTAGGGCAAATGTAAATGATGGAAAAAAAGAAAACTAGGAAAAAAATATGGAAGATAAACGATCTTATTTTTATGTGAACCACTCGAATGGGTCCCCTAATTTATCTACTTTTTTTTTCCTCTTTATTAGAGTAACATTTTTCGGATAGCTTAGATGTCGTGATGAATCGATTTCTGTTTTTTTTTTTTCCCCCCCTTTTCTTTTTACATGGCCTTTTATTCAGAGAATTAATATAACGACGAGTCGTTACTTTTCTCGCTACCTTTTTACACAATTCATTTCGCTTGTTATTCTTTCGCACTCTTTTTTTATCTTTTTTTCCGACAAATCGATCCGCTAATTACATGGGAGTGGCCTAGCGTTAAATCAAATGCAAATGTCGTTCTTCTCTGCACTATAAATCATCCTGGAATGGTGGGAAATATAACAGTGGTAAAAACAAAGGATACAATTTTAATCAAGCCTTATATTTCATTCAACTCTTATCCTAAATACACCTACTACCATCATTATCTTTGTCATTATCTTTGTCATTGTCATCATCATCATCATCATCATCATCATCATTATCAATATCATTATCATCCTCATCATCATAATTATCATCACCTTTCGATTTGATAACGCGATAATGTTAAGTTTATAAGGAATCGTTTAAAACGTTAGAACATAACTAAATTTCATATAAAATGAGTTACTATAAAGAATTTTACTCGTATACAACACATCAAAGGAGTAATAAATCATAAAATACATAAGTACGTGAATTAGATAGATATAATATGAACATGGAATAAGAGTGGAATGAGTTTTAAATCGTGGAATCGAGAAAAGATAAAAAAATATGAAGAAAGAGAGTGAATGAGTGCGAGAGAAAGAGAGAGGGGAAATATTTGATAGAGCGAAAAATTCAAAGCGGAAAATATAAAGGAGGGAGCGTGGCTGAATAATGGCAAAACGTTTTACATCTAACGTTGTGGAGAACGTAGAACGAACGTTATATGTTTCTGAATCCAGCATTCTTGACGATTCAATGAACCCGATCAAAATTTCGAATTCCACCACCAGAAAATATATCCCACGCTTTTCTCCAGTTACATAAAATGTAAATCGATAGTTTTAGCATAGTTGTTGCACTGGTATGTACTTAGAAGATTCACCAAAAGATTTCTCTTTGCCAGGAAATAATATCTATTGAAAGTACAGGCCTTTTGATATCTGTTACATTTTATTTAATCCCTTTCGAATGAAACATTCGAAACATATTCCTGTTTTTTATTTTATTTCCCCTCGGTCAATTACTATTATTATTTTATATTTTCTCGGGTTTTTATTTCTATATATATATATATATATAGTCACATTGAACGCATTTGTGAAAACGAATTCAACTCTAAGAGGCTTCGTAAGACATCTAATTAAATTGTATAATGAAAAGTGGACTATTGTTATTAAAATGAAAATGAAATAAATGACTAGGCTATTGTGGTGCTATTCTATGGATTATTTGATATCTGAGTAATTGATTTGAGACTTTGGAAATCTACCATTTCCAGAATCATAAAATACATTATTATTATTATTATTATTATTATAATGATGATGATTATTCTTATTCTTATTATTGTTGTTATTATTGTTAGAACATTAAGAACTGAACTCTTAACTCAATTACTTCTCGCCGTTCGTATTTCGGGTTGTTTGATTGATTTTACCTGAGTGAACAATTCCCAACGCGATTGTTTAAAATCGCGTCGAGTTGGGTGCCTTTGAGCATTAGGATAATAGACCGTTTAAAGGTTGTAAAAAGAAAGAGAAAGAAAGTGGTAAAGGAAAGGAGAAAAAAAGTTAACTACAAGTACTTCTTCTATAGGGTTGTATGTACCTATGTACATAATTCTTCAATCGTAGTAGAAAACTCACATGGCTCTGTTTTTATAAAGCCCAGCATCGTTCTTACCGATTATTCTTTAATCCGTTTTCTGTCATAAACATAAGTGTTCTTACACAGACTTTCATATTTTATACAACCACCACGAACCTTTTTTACCATCCTATTTTCTCTCTCTTTTTTGTGTGCTTTATTTATTTCGTAATAGACTTCTTTATTATCTGCTTAAACGTATACCGTTCATAGATATTAACCGCATCTTATAATTCCTTAATTTTTCTCTTTGATCGTTAAATATGAAAAATTATTTCAGTGAATCGCGTACAGTGAATTTAATTCTCGATAAAATTCGTATTAAAAATAATAATAATAATAATAATATATTAAACATACATAAAACATTGAACCAGGGATTTTCAATATTGGATGTGCGATTAAACTTTCTTGTCTTATGTCGTTAGATTTCGAACAGGATTAAATAAAATATGAAATGAAAATTTAAAAAATTGTCTTATGAAATCACTTCGATATGATTTTGATGTGTGGGTTAAATCTTTTTGGACACCTTGTGTTATAGTTTATGAATACAAAAAATGTCATTTTTATATGATACATATATTATATATGCGACATTCCACGTCAAATCAACTATTTTTGACCCCGACCTCTTTCGATTTGGCTGAACTTTTCTATCATTTTCTATCCTATTAAAAACCTCTCTGAGAATTTTTTCAAATTTTTTTACCTAACCCCAAAAAAGTTATGAAATTTCCAAAAAATAGCTTTTTTCAAATAGTTGTAACTTTGTTAAAAATTGACTTATCGGGATATTTTTTGTGATTTTACCCATGATAATTGGGTAAAACAATTTGAAAAAATTCTCGAAGAGGTTTCCAAGGGGGTAGAAAATGATAAAAAAAGTTTCAGCCAAATTGAAAGAGGTCGGGGTTAAAATTGAACAGTTTGACGTGGAATTCCCCATAATAATAATATATGATTTTTTGTTTCATTGTCATACTTTGATTTTGCGAGTTTGTTGGTTAACCAAGCGACACAATGGACTCGGATGCTTCCGAAAACTTATAAATCTGTAGACAATTTCAATGTTGTCTACTTTTCATCATATGATGGCTTCTATGGGGATTTGTGTAATAAGTAACGAATCATCATTTGTAGAATTCTTTCGAATTTTGAGATTAAAAGTTTCAGATTACTCTCGTCTTAAAATAATAGCACAGATATACTAAATTATCATAATACTAAAATAACCTAATCATTAATTTATTAATATGCAATTTTAATCACAATAATATTCGCTTCCTATTATACATCATATTTTATTTAAAACCTCCTTTACATTAGGTTGGTCAGAAAAGAAATACGTTTAAGAATAATCCACCTATTTGAAGAAAAACATACAAAAAATAATAATTGTAATAATAATTATTATTATTCAAGGGGCAATATAATTTTGTATTTGTAAAGACATTAATAAGCCTAAAAACGATATAAAATATCTTCGACAGATCTACTTTGGACGTTTCAGTGAGTATTTACGAAACGACCATCCGGGAGTGGAAATTACCCGTAATCTGTGAAATGAAGAAGAAGAAGAAGAAGAAGGAAACGTTCTAGCACAATAGGTGCCGTAAAGCAGGATGAAAACGGTCAGAGCCTGAGGCCATCAGCTGCTATCTTTTACAAGCATTCTCTCTTTTTCTTTCTCTCTCTCTCTTAGAAGGTTAGAGTACACTTTACTTTGTGTGCATAGAAGAGTGACACTTGCCAACGGCTGTCTTCCAAGCAATTGTCTTTAAAACGACCACGAGTCTGTCGGGTCTGCCAGCAAGAGAGGAAATAAGATCGAGTGAGCATGAGCGAGAAAGGGAGACGGTATGATCGCAGGAAATTTTTGAAAAGCCATCCAGTTAAGTCACACCTGTTCGCTAAAATTGTTTTAGTTTGAGGGTATAGACTAAAGAGTATAGGAATGATCCTTTGCGATAGAAATATCCTATTTGACTCGAGTATGTATCGTGAACTTTATTAGGCAGAAATATAGGAAGAGAGAGGGAGAGAAAGAGAGAGAGAGAGAGAGAGAGAGAGAGAGAGAGAGAGAGAGAGAGAGAGAGAAAATGAGAGATTGCTATTAAAATCTTAAAGGAGCAATTAACG
>NW_014570161.1:0-3290 GCF_001313835.1 Polistes canadensis
CTTTAAAACCTGAAAAAAACATTTTACAGCTTATGTTATATAGCATTTCTTTATGTACTTAATAGTTTTGCACTACAGTTTTATTCAGAAAGTAGAAAAAATTTCTTTTTAAATATAACAAATCTTTTTTGTGAAGGTAAAAATGTGCAATTAGAAGCAAGACATAATGAATGTCAGGTTTACTACAATCGAGTTTCGTTAAACAAATATTGAATTCTTAACGTTCACTAACCAAAAAATGTTGTAATAAAATGTTTTTTTTCCTTTTTTTGGACTGCAGTTTTGTAAATATAAATTTTATTTGCTGGAATTTATTGAACGTAACACTTTTTATTTGTTAGTATACGCTTTAAACCTTGAAAGAAAATGTTTTACAGCTTTTGTTATATAGCATTTCTTTATGCATCTGATAGATTACAACTACGGTTTAATGCAGAAATGACCGAAAATTTATTTTGAAATATATTAAATCATTTTTGTGAAGTTAAAAATGTACTATTAGAAACAAGACAGAATAGATGTCAGGTTTACTTTAATCGAGTTTCGTTGAAAAAGAATATAGTTCTTTACGTAAAGTTACCAAAAAATGTTGTAATAAAAATTTTGTTTCCACTTTTTTGACTGCAGTTGGTAATATATAAATGTTATTTGCTAGATGTTATTGAACTAAACACTTTTTTTTGTTAGTATACGCTTTAAAAATTAAAAAAAATGTTTTATAGCTTATGTTATATAGCATTACTTTATGTATCTGATAGTTTTGAACTACGGTATAATTCAGAAAGTAGAAAAAATTTCGTTTTAAAAATATTATATCTTTTTGGGGAAGTTAAAAATGTGCTATTAGAAACAAGACAGAATGGATTTCAGGTTTGCTACAATCGAGTTTCGTTAGAAAAGAATTGAATTCTTCACGTTAAGTTGCCAAAAAATGTTGTAATACAATGATTTTTTACCTATTTTGGACTGCAGTTGTTGTAATGTAAATGTTATTTGCTGGATTTTATTGAACGTAACACTTTTTATTTGTTAGTATACGCTTTAAACGTTGAAAGAAAAAGTTTTACAGATTTTGGTATATAGCATTTCTTTATGCATCTGATAGATTTGAACTACGGTTTAATGCAGAAGGTAGCGAAAATTTTATTTTAAATATATTAATTTTTTTTGTGAAGGTAAGAATGTGCTAATAGAAACAAGACAGAATAGATTTCAGGTTTACTTCAATCGAGATTCGTTGAAAAAGAATTGATTTCTTCACGTTAAGTAACCAAAAAATGTTGTATTAAAATGTTTTTTTTCTTTTTTTCGGACTGCAGTTGTTGAAATATAAATGGTATTTACTAGATTTTATTGAACGTTACACTTTTTATTTGTTAGTATACACTTTAAAACTTGGAAGAAAACGTTTTACATCTTTTGTAATCTAGCATTTCTTTATGTATCTGATAGTTTTGAACAACGGTTCAATTCAAAAAGTAGCAAAAATTTTTTTTTAAATATACTAAATCTTTTTTGTGAAGGTAAAAATGTGCTAGTAGAAACAAGACAGAATTGATGTCAGGTTTACTATAATCGAGTTTTGTTAAAAAAGAACAGATTTCTTCACTTAAAGTAACCAAAAAATGTGGTAATAACATGATTTCCTCCGCTTTCTGGACTGCTGTTGTGGAAAAGTAAGTGATATTAGCCAATATTTATTGGACATAAAACATTCTACTTAATAGTATACGCTTTAAAACTCCAAAGAAAATGTTTTACAGCATTTTTATATAGCATTTCTTTATGTATCTGTTAGTTTTGAACTACGGTTTAATTCAGACAGTAGCGAAAATTTCTTTTTAATATATTAAAACATTTTTAGCAACTGTAAAAATGTGCTCCTAGAAACAAAACAAAATAAATAATAGGTTTACTACAATCGAATTTCAGTAAAAAAAAATAGAATACTTCACGTTAAGTAACAAAAAAATGTTGTAATAAAAGGATTTTTTCCTTTTTTTTGGACTGCAGTGGTTAAAATGTAAATATTATTTGCTAGATTTTATTAAACGTAAAACTTTTTATTTGTTAGTATACGCTTTAAAACTTGAAAGAAAATGTTTAACAGCTTTTGTTATATATCATTTCTTTATGTATCTGATAGTTTTGAACTACGGTTGTATTCAGAAAGTAGCAGTAATTTCTTTTTAAATATAATAAATTTTTTTTGTGAAGGTTAAAGTGTGCTACTAGAAACAAAAAAGATTAATTGTCAGGTTCACTACTATCGAGTTTCGTTGAAAAAGAATTTAATTCTTCACGTAAGGTAACTTAGACATGTTGTAACAGAATGATTTTTTCCCTTTTTTTGGACTGCAGTTGTTAAAATATAAATGTTATTTGCTGGATTTTATTGAACGCAACACTTTATATTTGTTCGTATACTTTTAAAACTTGAAGAAAAATGTTTTACAGCTTTTTTTATATAGCATTTCTTTATGTTTCTGATAGTTTGGAATTACGATTTAATTCAGAAAGCAGGAAAAATCTTTCTTAAATATATTCAAAAATTTATAGTGACGGTAACATGTGCTACTAGTAACAAGACAAAATAGATGTCAGGTTGACTACAATCGAGTTTCGTTAAAAAAGAATTGAATTCTTCACGTAAATTACCCAAAATATGTCGTAATAAAATGATTTTTTCCCTTTTATTGGACTGCAGTTGTTAAAATATAAATGTTCTATGCTGGACTTTATTGAACGTAACACTTTTTATTTGTTCGTATACGCTTTAAAAACAGAAAGAAAATGTTTTATAGCTTTTGTTATATAGCATTTCTTTATGTATCAAATAGTTTTGAACTACGGTTTATTTCAGAAAGTAGCAAAAATTTCTTTTTAAATATATTAAATCTTTTTTGTAAAAATAAAAATGTTCTATTAGAAACAAGACAGAATGTATGTAAGGTTTACTACAATCGAGTTTCGTTGAAAAAGGATAGAGTTCTTCACGTAAAGTAACCAAAAAATGTTGTAATAAAAGAATTTTTTTTTTCTTGGGATTGCAGTTGTGGAAATATAAATGTTATTTGCTGGATTTTATTGAACGTTACACTTTTTTTTGTTAGTATTAGTTTTAAAACTTAAAAGAAAACGTTTTACAGCTTTTGTTATATAGCATTTCATAATGCATCTGATAGTTTGGAACTATGTCTTTATTCAGAAAGCAGCGAAAATATTTCAAGAATATATTAAATCTTTTTTTTGAAGGTAAAAATGTTCTATTAGAAACAAGAAAGAATGGA
>NW_014570161.1:4725-6168 GCF_001313835.1 Polistes canadensis
TTATATAGCATTTCTTTATGTATCTGCTAGTTTTGAACTACGGTTTTATTCAGAAAGCGGCAAAAATTTCTTTTTTATTATAAATAATTTTTTTTGTAAAGGTAAAAATGTGCTATAAAAGACTTAACAGAATAGATGTTTAGTTGCATACAATAGAATTTTATCGGAAAAAAATTTAATTGTAAACGTGAAGTAAACAAGCATAGTTGTAATAAAATGATTTTTTCTCTTTCTTCTACCGCAGTTGTGGAAAAGTAAAAGTTATCAGCTAAAATTTATTACACATAACACTATTTATTTATTAGTATGCGCTTTAAAACTTAAAAGAAAACGTTTTACAGCTTTTTTTATATACCATTTCTTTACGTATCTGCTAGTTTGGAACTACGGTTTAATTCAGAAAGTAGCAAAAATTTCTTTTTAGATATATAGAATCTTTTTTGTGAAGGTAAAAAGGTGCTAAAAGAAACAAGACAGAATGGATGTCAGGTTTACTACAATCGAGTTTCGTTTAAAAAGAATTGAATTTTTCACTTTAAGTAACCAAAAAATGTTATAATAAAATGATTTTTTTCCTTGTTTTGGACTGCAGTTGTTGAAATATAAATGTTATTAGCTGAATTTTATTGAGCGAAACACTTTTTACTTGTTAGTATACGCTTTAATATATGAAAGAAAACGTATTACAGTTTCTTTTATATAGCATTTCTTTATGTTTTTGATAGTTTTGAACTACGGTTTAATGCACAACGAAGCAAAAATTTCTCTTTAAATATATTGATATTTTTTGTGAAGGTAAAAATGTGTTATTAAAAACTTTGCAGAATAGATGTTGGGTTGAATACAATAGGATTTTGTCGAAAAAAAATTTAATTGTACACGTGAAGTAACCAAACATAGTTGTAATAAAATGATTTTTTCTCTTTCTTCTACCGCAGTTGTGGAAAAGTAAATGATATCAGCTAAAATTTATTGGTCATAACACTTTTTATTTGTTACTATGCGCTTTAAAACTTGAAAGAAAACGTTTTACAGCTTTTCTTATGTAGCATTTCTTTATGTATCTGCTAGTTTAGAACTACGGTTTAATTCAGGAAGTAGCAAAAATTTCTTTTTAAATATATTTAWTCTTTTTTGTAAAGGTAAGATTCTGCTAATAGTAACAAGACAGAATGGATGTTAGGTTTACTACAATCGAGTTTCGTTGAAAAAGAATTAAATTCTTTACGTTAAGTAACCAAAAAATGTTGTAATAAAATTTTTTGTTTTCTTTTTCTGGACTGCAGTTGTTAATATATAAATGTTATTTCCTGGATGTTATTGAACTAAACACTTTTTTTTGTTAGTATACGCTTTAAAACTTGAAAAAAAATGTTTCATAGCTTTTGTGATATAGCATTTCTTTATGTATCTGATAGTTTTGATCTACGGTTTAATGCAAAA
>NW_014570161.1:9383-15166 GCF_001313835.1 Polistes canadensis
TTGGGTTGAATACAATAGGATTTTATCGAAAAAAAATTAATTGTACACGTGAAGTAACCAAACATAGTTGTAATAAAATGAGTTTTTCTCTTTCTTCAACTGCAGCTGTGGAAAAGTAAATGATATCAGCTAAAATTTATTAGAAATAACACTTTTTATATGTTAGTTGGCGCTTTAAAACTGGTAAGAAAACGTTTTACAGCTTTTGTCATATAGCATTTCTTTATGTATCTGCTAGTTTTTACCTACGGTTTAATTCAGGAAGTAGCAAAAATTTCTTTTCAAATATAATGATTTTTTTGTCTAAAGGTAAAAAGTTCTATTAAAAACAAGACAGAATGGATGATAGGTTTACTACAATCGAGTTTCGTTGAAAAAGAATTGAATTCTTCACGTTAAGTAGCCAAAAAATGTTGTAATAAAATGTTTTTTTTCCTTTTTTTGGACTGCAGTTGTGTAAATATAAATTTTATTTGCTGGATTTTATTGAACGTAAAACTTTTTATTTGTTAGTATACGCTTTAAACCTTGAAAGAAAAAGTTTTACAGCTTTTGTTATATAGCATTTCTTTATGCATCTGATAGATTGGAACTACGGTTTAATGCAGAAGGTAGCGAAAATTTCTTTTTAAATATACTAAATTTTTTTTGTAAAGGAAAAAATGTGCTATTATAAGCAAGACAGAATGGATGTAAAGTTTACTTCAATCGAGTTTCGTTGAAAAAGAATTGAATTCTTCACGTTATGTAACTAAAAAATTTTGTAATGAAATGATTTTTTTCCTTTTTTTAGACTGCAGTTGTTAATATATAAATGTCATTTGCTGGATGTTATTGAACTAAACACTTTTTTTTGTTAGTATACGCGTTTAAACTTGAAAAAGAATGTTTTATAGCTTTTGTTATATAGCATTTCTTTATGTATCTGATTGTTCTGAACTACGGTTTAATGCAAAACGTAGCGAAAATTTCTTTTTAAATATATTGATTTTATTTGTTAATGTAAATATGTGCTATTAAAACTTAAGAGAATAGATGTTTGGTTGAATACAATAAGATTTAATCGAAGAAAAAATTAATTGTACACGTGAAGTAACCAAACATAGGTGTTATAAATTGATTTTTTCTATTTCTTCGTCTGCAGCTAATTAAACATAAATAATATCAGCTAAAATTTATTGGACATAACACTTATTATTTGTAAGTATGCGCTTTAAAACTTGAAAAAAACATTTTACAGTTTTTTTTATATAGCATTTCTTTATGTATCTGCTAGTTTTGAGCTATGGCTTAATTTAGGAAGTAGCAAAAATTTTTTTTTAATATATTAATTCTTTTTGGTGAAGGTAAAAATGTGCTATTAGAAACAAGACAGAACGGATGTTAGGTTTAGTACAATCGAGTTTCGTTGAAAAAGAATCGAATTCTTCACGTTAAGTAACCAAAAAATGTTGCAATAAATTGATTTTTTTCCTATTTTTGGACTGCAGTTTTTATTATATAAATGTTATTTGCTGGATGTTATTGAACTAAAAACTTTTTTTTGTTAGTATACGCTTTAAAACTTGAAAAAAAATGTTTTATAGCTTTTGTTATATAGCATTTCTTTATGTATCTGATAGTTCTGAACTACGGTTTAATGCAAAACGTAGCGAAAATTTTTTTTTAAATATATTGATTTTTTTTGGTCATGTAAAAATCTGCTATTAAAACTTAACAGAATAGATTTTGGGTTGAATACAATAGGATTTTATCGAAAAAAATTTTATTGTTTACGTGAAGTAACCAAACATAGTTGTAATAAAATGAGTTTTTCTCTTTCTTCAACTGCAGTTGTAGAAAATTTAATGATATCAGCTAAAATTTATTAGACATAACACTTTTTATTTGTTAGTATGCGCTTTAAAACTGGTAAGAAAACGTTTTACAGCTTTTCTTATTAAGCATTTCTTTATGTATCTGCTAGTTTTTACCTATGGCCTAATTTAAGAAGTAGCAAAAATTTCTTTTTAAATATATTAATTATTTTTTGTGAAGGTAAAAATGTGCTATTAGAAACAAGGGAGAATAAATGTCAGGTTTACTACAATCGAGTTTCGTTGAACAAAAATTTAATTCTTAACGTTAAGTCCCCAAAAAATGTTGTAATAAAATGTTTTTTTTCCTTTTTTTAGACTGCAGTTGTGTAAATTTAAATTTTATTTGCTGGATTTTATTAAACGTAACACTTTTTATTTGTTAGTATACGCTTTAAACCTTGAAAGAAAAAGTTTTACAGCTTTTGTTATATAGCATTTCTTTATGTATCAAATAGCTTTGAACTACGGTTTAATTCAGAAAGTAGCAAAAATTTCTTTTTAAATATAATGATTTTTTTGTGTAAAGGTAAAAATGTGCTATTAGAAACAATACAGAATGGATATCAGGTATACTACAATCGAGTTTCGTAGAAAAAGAATTGAATTCGTCACGTTAAGTACTTATAAAATGTTGTGAAAGAATGTATTTTTTCCTTTTTTTGGACCGCAGTTGTTGAAACATGAATGGTATTTGCTGGATTTTATTGAACGTAATACTTTTTATTTGTTAGTATGCGCTTTAAAACTTCAAAGTAAATTTTTTATAGCTTTAGTTATATAGCATTTCTTTATGTATCTGATAGTTTTAAACTACGGTTTAATGCAGAAAGTAGTGAAAATTTCTTTTTAAATATATTAAATTTTTTTTGCGAAGGTAAAAATGTGCTATTAAAACTTAAGAGAATAAATGTTTGGTTGAATACAATAAGATTTTATTGAAAAAAAATTTAATTGTACACGTAAAGTAACCAAACATAGTTGTTATAAATAGATTTTTTTTACTTCTTCGACTGCAGCTAATTAAAAGTAAATAATATCAGTTAAAATTTATTGGAAATAACACTTTTTATTTGTAAGTATGCGCTTTAAAACTGGTAAGAAAACGTTTTACAGCTATTCTTATATAGCATTTCTTTATGTATCTGCTAGTTTTGAACTACAGTTTAATTTATATAGTGCTAAGAATATCTTTTTTAATATATTAATTATTTTTTGTGAAGGTAAAATTGTGCTATTAGAAACAAGAGGGAATAAATGTCAGGTTTACTACAATCGAGTTTCGTTGAACAAGAATTGAATTCTTCACGTTAAGTAACCAAAAATTGTTGTAATAAAATGTTTTTTTTCCATTTTTTGGAAAGCAGTTGTGTAAATATTAATTTTAATTGCTGAATTTTATTAAACGTAAAACTTTTTATTTGTTAGTATACGCTTTAAACCTTGAAAGAAAAAGTATTACAGCTTTTGTTAAATAGCATTTCTTTATGCATCTGACAGATTGCAACTACGGTTTAATGCAGAAGGTAGCGAAAAATTCTTTTAAAATATACTAAATCTTTTTTGTGAAGGTAAAAATGTGCTATTAGAAACAAGAGAGAATAAATATCAGGTTTACTACAATCGAGTTTCGTTAAACAAGAATTGAATTCTTCACTTTAAGTAACCAAAAAATGTTGTTATAAAATAATTTTTTTCTTTCTTTGGACTGCAATTGTTGAAATATAAATGTTATTTGCTGGATTTTATAGAACGCAACACTTTTTATTTGTTATTATACGCTTTAAAACTTAAAAGAAAACGTCTTACAGCTTTTTTTATATAGCTTTTCTTTATGCATCTGATAGATTAGAACTACGGTTTAATTCAGGAAGTAGCGAAAATTTCTTTTAAAATATATTAAATCTTTTTTGTGAAGGTAAATATGTGCTATTAGAAACAAGACAGAATGGATTTCAAGTTTACTTCAATCGAGTTTCGTAGAAAAAGGATGGAATTCTTCACGTTGCGTAACCAAAAAATGTTGTTATAAAATAATTTTTTTTCTTTTTTTGGACTGCAGTTTTTAATATATAAATGTTATTAGCTGGATGTTATTGAACTAAAAAATTTTTTTTATAGTATACGCTTTAAAACTTAAAAAAAATGTTTTACAGCTTTTGTTATATAGCATTTCTTTATGTATCTGATAGTTCTGAAATACGGTTTAATGCAAAACGTAGCGAAAATTTCTTTTTCAAAATATTGATTTTTTTTGTCAATGTAAAAATGTTCTATTAAAACTTAACAGAATAGATGTTGGGTTGAATACATTAGGATTTTATCGAAAAAAATTTAATTGTACACGTGAAGTAACTAAACATAGTTTTAATAAAATGAGGTTTTCTCTTTCTTCAACTGCAGTTGTTGAAAAGTAAATGATATCAGCTAAAATTTATTGGACATAACACTTTTTATTTGTTAGTATGCGCTTTAAAACTGGTAAGAAAACGTTTTACAGCTTTTCTTATATAGCATTTCTTTATGTATCTGCTAGTTTTGAACTACGGTTTAATTCAAAAAGTGCTAAAAATATCTTTTTAAATATATTAATTATTTTTTGTGAAGGTAAAAATGTGCTATTAGAAACAAGAGAGAATAAATGTCACGTTTACTACAATCGAGTTTCGTTGAAAAAGAATTAAATTCTTCACGTTAAGTACCTAAAAAATGTTGTAATAAAATGTATTTTTTCCATTTTTTGGACTGCAGTTGTAGAAACATAAATGTTATTTGTAAAATTTTATTGAACGTAATACTTTTTATTTGTTAGTACGCGCTTTAAAACTTGAAAGTAAATTTTTTATAGCTTTAGTTATATAGCATTTTTTTATGTATCTAATAGTTTTGAACTACGGTTTAATGCAGAAAGTAGCAAAAATTTCTCTTTAAATATATTGAATTTTTTTTGCGAAGGTGAAAATGTGCTAATAAAACTTTAGAGAATAGATGTTTGGTTGAATACAAAAAGATTTTATTAAAAAAAATTTAATTGTACACGTGAAGTAACACAACAAAGTTGTTATAAATTGATTTTTTTTACTTCTTTGACTGCAGCTAATTAAAGTAAATAATATCAGCTAAAATTTATTGGACATAACACTTTTTATTTGTAAGTATGCGCTTTAAAACTGGTAAGAAAACGTTTTACAGCTTTTCTTATATAGCATTTCTGTATGTATCTGCTAGTTTTGAATACGGTTTAATTCAGAAAGTGCTAAAAATATCTTTTTTATTATATTTATTATTTTTTGTAAAGGTAAAAATGTGCTTTTAGAAACAAGAGAGAATAAATATCAGGTTTACTACAATCGAGTCTCGTTAAACAAGAATTGAATTCTTCACGTTTAGTAACCAAAAAATGTTGTATTAAAATGTTTTTTTTCCTTTTTTTGGACTAAAGTGGTGTAAATATAAATTTTATTTGCTGGATTTTATTAAACGTAACACTTTTTATTTGTTAGTATACGCTTTAAACCTTGAAAGAAAAAGTATTACAGCTTTTAATATATAGCATTTCTTAATGTATCTGATAGTTTTGAACTACGGTTTAATGCAGAAAGTAGCGATAATTTCTCTTTAAATATATTAAATCTTTTTTGTGAAGGTAAAACTGTGCTATTAGAAACAAGACAGAATGGATGTAAGGTTCACGTCAATCGAGTTTCGTTGAAAAAGAATATAGTTCTTAACGTAAAATTGCCAAAAAATGTTGTAATAAAATGTCTTTTTTTCTTTCTTTGGACTGCAGTTGTTGAAATATAAATGTTATTTGCTGGATTTTATTGAACGTAATACTTTTTATTTGATAGTATGCGCTTTAAAACTTGAAAGTAAATTTTTTATAGCTTTAGTTATATAGCATTTCTTTATGTATCTGATAGTTTT
>NW_014570161.1:15236-23562 GCF_001313835.1 Polistes canadensis
TAGAATGTGCTACTAGAAACAAAACAGATTAAATGTCATGTCTACTACAATCGAGTTTCGATAAATAAAAATAAAATTCTTCACGTGAAGTAACAAAAAAATGTTGTAATATAATGATTTATTCCTTTTTATAGACTGCATTTGTGAAATATAAATGTAAATTGCAAGATTTAATTGGACATAAATCTTTTTACTTATTAGTATACGCTTGTAAACTTGAAAGAAAATGTTTTACAGCTTTTGTTTTATATCATTTCTTTATGTATCTAAAAATTTTGAACTATGGTTTTATTCAGAAAGTAGCAAAAATTTCTTTTTAAATATATTTAAACATTTTTAGCGACGGTTAAAATGTGCTACAAGAAACAAAACAGATTAAATGTTCGGTTTACTACAATCGAGTTTCGTTGAAAAAAAATTGAATTCTTCACGTAAAGTAACCAAAAAATGTTGTAATAAAATGAATTTTTTTCTTTTTTAGGACCGTAGTATTTGCAATATGAATGTTATTTGCTGGATTTATTTAAACATAACACTTTTTCTTTGTTAGTACACGCTTTTAAATTTAAAACATCTTGTGGTATTTAGCATTTCTTTATGTATCTGAAAGCTTTGAACTGCGGTTCAATTCAAAAAGTAGCTCAAATTTCTTTTTAAATATATTGAATTTTTTTTGTAAAGGTAAAAATGTGCTATTAAAACTTAACAGAATAGATGTTTGGTTTAATACAATAGGATTTTATCGAAAAAAAATTTAATTGTACACTTGAAGTAACCAAACATAGTTTTATTAGGATGATTTTTTCCTTTCTTTTACTGTAGTTTTGAAAAAGTAAATGATATCAGCAAAAATTTAATAGACATAACACTTTTAACTTAATAGTATACGTTTTAAAGCTTTAAAGAAAATGTTTTATTGCTTTTGTTATGTAGCATTCTTTTATGTATCTATTAGTTTTAAACTACGGTCTAATTCAGAAAGTAGCAATAATTTCTTTTTAAAAATATTATATCTTTTTTGTGAAGGTAAAAATTTGCTATTAGAAACAAGACAGAATGGATGTCAGGTTTACTACAATCGAGTTTTGTTAAAAAATAATAGAGTTCTTCGCGTATGGTAACCAAAAAATGTTGTAATAAAATGATTTTATTCCTTTTTTTGGAATGCAGTTTACTAATTATAAATCTTATTTGCTGAATTTTATTGAACGCAACACTTCTTATTTGATAGTATACGCTTTAAAATTTGAAAATTAAACGTTTTACAGCGCTTGTTAAATATCATTTCTTTATGTATCTGATAGTATTGAACTACTGTTTCATTCAAAAAGCAGCGAAAATTTTCCTGAATATATATTAAAAAATTTACAGTGACTGTAAAATGTGGTATTAGTAAGAAGACAGAATAGATGTCAGATTGACTACAATCGATTTTAGTTAAAAATGAATTAAATTCTTCACGTAAAGTAACTAAATAATGTTGTAATAAAATGATTTTTTTTCTTTTTTCAAACCGCATTTGTTGAAATATAAATGTTATTTGCTGGATCTTATTGAATGTTACACTTTTAATTTGTTAGTATACGCTTTAAAACTTGAAAGAAAACGTTTTACAGCTTTTGGTATTTGGCATTTCTTTATGCATCTGATAGTTTTGAGCTACGGTTTAATTCAGAAAGTAGCAAAAATTTTTTTTAAATATAATAAATCTTTTTTGTTAAAGAAAAAATGTGCTATTAGAAACAAGACAGAATGGATGTCAGGTTTACTACAATAGAGTTTCGTTGAAAAAAAATGGAATTCTTAACGTAAAGTAACCAAAAAAAATTGTAATAAAATGATTTTTTTTCTTTCTTTGGACCGCATTTGTTAGAATATAAATGTTATTTGCTGAATTTAATTGAAGATAACACTTTTTACTTATTAGTATACGCTTTTAAACTTGAAAGAAAGTGGTTTCTAACATTGCTATATAGCATTTCTTTATGTATCTAATAGTTTTGAACTATGGTTTAATTCAGAAAGTATCAAAAATTTCTTTTTAAATATATTGAATTTTTTTTGTGAAGGTAAAAATGTACTATTAAAAACTTAATAGAATAGTTGTTTGGTTGACTACAATAGAATTTTATCGAAAAAGAATTTAATTGTACACGAGAAGTAACCAAACATAGTTTTAATATAATTATTTTTTTTCTTTCTTCTCCTGCTGTTGTTAAAAGGTAAGTGATATCAGCTAAAATTTATTTGACATAACACTTTCTACTTAATAGTATACGCTTTAAAACTTCAAAGAAAATGCTTTATAGCTTTTTTTATATGGCATTTCTTTATGTACCTGTTAGTTTTGAACTACGGTTTAATTCAGACAGTAGCGAAAATTTCTTTTTAATGTATTAAAACATTTTTAGCAACTGTAAAAATGTGCTCCTAAAATCAAAACAAAATAAATAATAGGTTTACTACAATCGAGTTTCTGTAAAAAAGAATAGAATTCTTCACGTAAGGTAACTTAGACATGTTGTAATAGAATGATTTTTTTCCTTTTTTTGGACTGCAGTTGTTGAAATATAAATGTTATTTGCTGGATTTAATTAAACGCAACACTTTTTATTTGTTAGTATACGCTTTAAAACTTGAAAGAAAACGTATTATAGCTTTTGTTATACAGCAATTCTTTATGTATCTAATAGTTTTGAACTACGGTTTAATTAAGAAAGTAGCAAAAATTTTTTTTTAAATATAATATATCTTTTATGTGAAGGTAAATATGTGCTATTAGAAACAAGACAGAGTGGATGTCAGTTTTACTACAATCGAGTTACGTTAAAAAAGAATAGAGTTCTTCACGTAAAGTAACCAAAATATGTCGTAATGTAATGATTTTTTTCCTTGTTTTGGACTGCAGTTTTTGAAATATAAGAGTTATTTGCTGGATTTTATTAAACATTACACTTTTTACTTAATATTATACGCTTTAAAACTTGAAAGAAAATGTTTTATAGCTTTTGTTATATAGCATTTCCCAATGTATCTGCTAGTTTTAAACTACGGTTTAATTCAGAAAGTAGCAAAAATTTCTTTTTAAATATAAAGATTGTTTTTTGTGAAGGTAAAAATTTGCTATTAGAAATGTAGGATGGTTAAATTATATATGGATATGGTAAAAAATAGTGAGGAGTGTGATTGTAATCAGAAATAAAAATCTATTAAGTCGACAAAAATATAACACTAACACTAGGCTATACCGTAGCTGGACTTACATTGAACTGGACTTGGTCCGGACTAAAACGCTTCTCTTTTATACTCTCTTATCGTTCCAGAAACTTCTCGGTCCCTCTCGAATATTCATCTATTTATTTACGAGAAACATCGAGTAGTTTCCATGCAACGAAACATGAAACGAAACATAGGGTGACGCATTCCTCACGTCGTATCGTCTAAACAAACAAACGCAGGGTAATCTTGCTGGATAATTTCGAAGAGGAAGTTTCTTTTCTTTATTTCTCATCCTACAACTCGGCTATATTGAAAATTTTGTTCGTCCTCGAACAACACATAAATACAGGATTTTATTGAAAACGAATGTTCCCTCTCCGAATAGAACATTAAAGAACATATATACACACTACATTGAACATTACAGAACATGCATACATACTACATTGAAATTTTCMCACACACGCTCGTTATCGGATATATCACTCTCACTCTCACTGTCAGACATATCATCTTCTTTACTAATCCACGGTTTCATATAATCGGCTGCTGTGGATGTTTGCAACGGACCTTCATGCTCTCCAACTCTTCGTACTAAATAACGATTGTTACGCATTTCTTTTATTATTGTATATGGTCCTAAAAACTTATTCGCTAACTTAAGGCCTGGTCCTTGTTGCATACGCTTTATTGCAACCAAATCTCCGTCGCGATAAACCCTAGCTTCGACTCTTTTTTTATTAACCTTTCTGCGATTTTCCCTCTGTACTTTACTAATACTTTCTTTCGCACGCTCTCGTAGTTCATTACGCTCATCCTTAAACATACTAATAAATTCTGATTCTATCATTTCTTTTATTTGCAAATCTTCTTTAAAACGGGGTTTTGTTTCGATTAATAATTGAAATAGAGACATACTTATTCTTCTATGTAAAGTTATGTTCAAAAACTGTTGAGCCGTATCTAAATATTTTTACCATTCTTCTTTTGATGTATCAGATAATTTTGTTAACAGTAGTATTAATGTTCGGTTAACACGCTCTACTTGTCCGTTTGCTCTCGGACCACCGGTCGTAATAAGAGAATGTACAATGCGCTCTTCGGTGCAATAGTTTTTAAATTCGGCAGAGGTAAAAGCAGTTCCTCTGTCGGAAATAATATGTCGTGGGTTGCCAAAAATCGCAGCTTGTTTTCGCAGTCTCGTTACTACTTTAGACGAACTAGTACTTTTTGTTGAATAAAGCCAGGTAAACTTTGAAAAAGCATTTACAACTACAAATATATGTCGATAACTCTTCTTTGTAGAAGGCAGCGGTCCTAGATGGTCTATGTGATAAGTATCAAGGGGCACTTCTTTTTATCTATGGGATTCAGATATCCTTCTTTTCTACCTTGTTTACTTTCGGCTAATATACACGCAACACAGTTTCGAATAACACTTTCTATTTTCCTTTTAACATTTGGAATCCAATAATCTTTTCGAATTAATGTCTCCGTTTTACTTACCAAAAAATGACCAACCTAATGCGCTTGACGAATTATTTGTAAACACATCTGTTTTGGAACTACTAATTTAAAATCATCAACTTCTTTGAACAACAAATCTCCTCGCATTTCGTATCCTTTAATTTTTCCGTCTTTAGTTAAATTTATTATTTTTTGTACATCACTATCGCTCCGCTAAAACTGTCTTAAGCGATTCATTAATCCATTTTTACTTTCTTCCATAATCATACAAGATGGTAACGACTAACGACTTAAAGCATCTACATGCAGCATATTTTTTCCTGGACGATGCTCGATAACATAATTAAAATCTTGTACAAAGAAAACCCACCTAGCAATTCGCACGCATAAATCTTTTTTCCCCATCGTAAGAGCAAAAGCGCGATAATCCGTAATAATTTTAAAGAAATTTCCAATAGATAAACTCTAAACTTCTTGAGCGCTTTAATTATTGCAAGTACTTCCAACTCGTAATTTGTGTACTTCTTTTCTAATGGTGTAGTCTTACCACTAGCATAAAAAATGGGGTGCAACGCGTTATCTTTCTCGCCTTTTTGTAACAATATCGCTCCATACACATGCATACTCGCGTCAGTGTGTAACTGTGTCTCTGCACCAACCCTATACAAACTCAACGCCGGTTTCTCAACTAATATTTCTTTTAATCGAATAAATGCGTTCGCTTGATCCTCACAAAATGTAAACTTAGCATCTAATTTTAACAAATCTTTCAACGGTCTAGCTATTAACGAATAATGTGGTATAAATTTCCTAAAGTAGCCACTAAGACCTAAAAAACTTTGAACCTGTCGAGTGTTCGTTGGCGCGGGAAAATTTTTAACAGCCTCTGTCTTACGTTGAGATAATCGTATCCTTCCATTCTCTATTATATGGCCTAGAAATTCGACCCTACTTTGTAAAAAGGAACACTTCATCCAGTTTATCTGCAAACCTGCTTGACTAGCAGTATATAACACGATTTTCAATCTTTCTAATCCGTCATCAATATTAATTGATGGTATAATCAAATCGTCTAAATATGTCAATACTATTTTCTGGCGAGCCAAATCTCTAAAAACTGCATTTATATATTTTTGAAATACGGATAGCGAATTACAAAGTCCAAAAGGAACTTTTAAAAATTCATAATGTCCATCAGGAACTATAAACGCGGTGTATTTTCGACTTTCTTCTTCTATCGACACGTGAAAAAATCCATTCTTTAGATCAAGAGTACTAAAGTAATTAGCGCCTTGAAACTGATCTAACTGATCTTCTATAAGAGGCAAAGGATAACGATCTTTAACTATTTTTTGATTTAATTTTCTATTATCAACACACAATCTAAATGAACCGTCTCGTTTTTCTACTAAAACTATCGGACTTGCATATTCAGAAAGAGATGGTTGTACAATACCTTCATCCATCCACTCTTGTATCTGTTGATTTACAATATATTTTTGGGATTGGGAAAGCTGTCTCGCTCTCTGATATACCGGTTCGTCATCCTTAACTACAATAGACATTTTAACACTAATATCTTTTGTTTTCCTAGGATTAAAATTAGCAACTAAATTCTTAATTTCTTGTTAACATTTAACATCGTTTACATAGTCTACTTCTATTTCTGGAGACTTTTCAATAAGATCTATTTTAAATATTTCTAGGCGATGTAAATCGTTACCTGCTTTCGGTGTAATTACAGCGTTTCCGTCTTTAATTGCTACATCGACCGTACTGAGAAAATCAATTCATAATATCAACTTTTGACTCATAACTRTATTCGGTACTACACGCATTAGAACTACATATAAATTATTGTBAATTGTTAACCGTGCATAGTATTCACCTATTGTTGTATTTGTGCCTCCACCTACACCACTAAATTTCAATTCTCTATCCATTAACAGTGAAGATCCTAACTCTATGTATTGATCAAAACGCATRAGACATATATCGCTACCTGTATCAATCAATGCCTTGATGCAAACATTATCCATTTGAATGTCAATAACGCACTTCTTTTCTTGAATTCTGAATGTGTTCAAACTTTCTTTTACTACGGGATATTTCTTCAAACAAATCGATGCAATGTGTCCTCGCTCTTTGCAATTGTAGCACGTTGGTCCTTCCTTCTTCTTTGGACAACTATCAGVCATATGGTCAAATGATCCACAAATAAAACAGCTTCTTGTCTGCTTCGTAGATTTCCACCTTCCTGTATTCCCATTCTTCATGTTGTAAGGTCTTCTAACGAATCTCGTATCACCTGGAATTCGATTCTTTTCCTGCAAGGTCATTCCTTCGAAAGCTTCTAGGATATCTGCCTTCGTTCGTAATCTATTTATCTTAGCTTGGTTTTTAAGACTTGCATCTGGAATACCTTCGATGATATAATCTACAATTTCATTTTCATGAATCGGAACTTTGTTTCCGAGTATCACCTTGTTGTTAACGTACTCATGTAATGATTCATCTCTTCTTCAAACACGTTCTTCCAAAATTTTTCGTTAATCTATACGATTTTGCCGATGACAAAATGTGCTTCTAAAATCGGCTAGACATTCCTCAATGGGTATTGTGACGTAGTCTAATTTTAAATAGAACCATTCAAGTGCCTTCTCTTTTAATCTCATGCTGATTAACATACGCACTTGATTATCGTTAAGACTATATGTTACTCGTAACATTCTCAGCTGTCTTTCCCTATTTTCGTATTCACCCATTTCTTCCTTAAAAACATTTAAAAGGTCAGCAACAAGCCTTATATCAACCCTTTCTCTAAAATCTGGATAACTGTATCTTTGCTCTTGCGTTTCCACCAATTGTCGTCGCTCTGTACTAATACTTCCACCGCGAAGACTTCTAACCAATTCTAACTCACGTCGTACGAGTTTCAATTCTTCCTCCAGTAAATGCTTATCATTTTTTCTAACTTCTCCTTCGCAATTATCATTCAAAATCTCCCTACATCTTCAGCATCAGGGAATCTTACCTCTTCACACACAACGCGTGGAGCTGTATTTGTTACGTTCTTCTGAGCCCACGCTTCCGACGGATCAATTTCTCTCAACCGTTGTATTAATTCGGGACTCGATCCTGAAGTGCTACACCCTAATTCTTTGCACTTCTCCTTGAGTTCAGCAATTGTAATGTTATTCTGTGAATTTGACATCTTATAAATCTTTTCAACGAACCGACAAACCAAAAAATATGCCCAACCTCGATCTTTAATACAGACTTAACCAACGCTGTATAACTTACACGAGGATGCTACACACTACTTTGCGCAACACGAAAATACAACACCAGCAATTGCAAAAATTACACTTACTCACGGCTCACTTTTTACTCAATCCTGGCTGAGCTCCAAAAATTTGTAGGATGGTTAAATTATAAATGGATACGGTCAAAAATAGTGAGGAGTGTGATTGTAGTCAGAAATAACAATTTATTAAGTCAACAAAAATATAACACTAAAACTTGACTATACCGTAGCTGGACTTACACTGAACTGAACTAGATCTGAACTAAAACGCTTCTCTTTTATACCCTCTTATCGTTCCAGAAACTTCTCGGTCCCTCTCGAATATTCATCTAT
>NW_014570161.1:24116-27880 GCF_001313835.1 Polistes canadensis
TTATTTACGAGAAACATCGAGTAGTTTCCATGCAACGAAACATGAAACGAAACATAGGGTGACGCATTCCTCACGTCGTATCGCCTAAACAGACAAACGCAGGATAATCTCGCTGGATAATCACGAAGAGGAAGTTTCTTTTCTTTATTTCTCATCCTACAGAAAAAAGACAGAATAGAAGTCAAGTTTACTACAATCGAGTTTTGTTGAAAAAGAATTGAGTTCTTCACGTTAAGTAACCAAAAAAGTTTGTAATAAAATAATATTTTTCTTTTTTTGGGACTGTTAATTTTGAAGTATAGATGTTATTTGCTGGATTTTATTAAACGTTACACTTTTTATTTGTTAATATGCGCTTTAAAACTTGAAAGAAAACGCTTTACAGCTTTTTTTATATAGAATTTCTTTATGTGTCTGCAAGTTTTAAACTAGGGTTTAATTCAGAAAGTAGCAAAAATTTCTTTTTAAATATATTAAATCTTCTTTGTGAAGGTAAACATGTGCTATTAAAAACAAGACAGAAAGTATGTCAAGGTTACTACAATCGAGTTTCGTTGAAAAAGAATTCAATTCTTCACGTTAAGTAACCAAAAAATGTAGTAATTAAATGTTTTTATTCATTGTTTTCTGCAGCAGTTGTTAAAATATAAATGTTATTTGCTGGATCTATTGAACGTAACACTATTTATTTGTTAGTATGCGCTTTAAAACTTGAAAGATAACGTTTTACAGCTTTTGTTATTTAGCATTTTCTTATGTATCTGCATGTTTTGAACTACGGTTTAATTTAGAAAGTAGCAAAAATTTCTTTTAAAATATATTAAATCTTTTTTGTAAAGGTAAAAATGTGCTATTAGAAACAAGACACAATGGATGTCAGGTTTACTACAATCGAGTTTCAATGAAAACGAATTGAATTCTTCACGTTAAATAACCAAAAAATTTTGTAATAAAATAATATTTTTCCTTTTTCGGGACTGCTGATGTTGAAGTATAAATATTATTTGCTGGATTTTATTAAACGTTACACTTTTTATTTGTTAGTATGCGCTTTAAAACTTGAAAGAAAACGCTTTACAGCTTTTTTTATATACAATTTCTTTATGTGTCTGCTAGTTTGAAAGAAAGGTTTAATTCAGAAAGTAGCCAAAATTTCTTTTTAAATATATTCGATCTTTTTTGTAAAGGTAAAAATGTGCTATTAGAAACAAGAAAGAATGGATGTCAGGTTTACTACAATCGAGTTTCCTTGAAATAGAATAGAGTTCTTCACGTAAAGTAAACAAAAAATGGGGTAATAAAATAAACTTTTTTCTTTCTTTAGACCGCAGTTGTTAAAATATAAATGTTATTTGCAGAATTTTATTGAACGTAACACTTTTTTTTTGTTAGTATAAGTTTTAAAACTTAAAAGAAAACGTTTTACATCTTTTGTTATATAGCATTTCTTTATGTATCTGATAGTTTGGAACTACGGTTTAATTCAGAAAGCAGCGAAAATTTCTTTTCAAATATAATAAACCTTTTTTGTAAAGGTAAAAATGTGCTATTAGAAACAAGACAGAATAGATGTCAGGTATACTACAATCGAGTTTCGTTGAAAAAGAAATGAATTCTTCACGTTAAGTAACCCAAAAATTTTGTAATAAAATGATTTTTTTCCTTTTTTTGGACTGCAGTTTTTAATATATAAATGTTATTTGTTGGATGTTATTGAACTAAACACTTATATTTGTTAGTATACGCTTTAAAACTTGAAAAAAAAATGTTTTATAGCTTTTGTTATATAGCATATCTTTATGTATCTGATAGTTCTGAACTACGGTTTAATGCAAAACGTAGCGAAAATTTCTTTTTAAATATATTGATTTTTTTTGTTAAGGTAAAATTGTGCTAATAAAACTTAACATAATAGATGTTGGGTTGAATACAATAGGATTTTATCGAAAAAAAATGTAATTTTACACGTTAAGTAACCAAACATAGTTGTTATAAGTTGATTTTTTCTACATCTTCGACTGCAGCTAATTAAAAGTAAATAATATCAGCTACAATTTATTGGACATAACACTTTTTATTTGTTAGTATGCGCTTAAAAACTGGTAAGAAAACGTTTTACAGCTTTTCTTATATAGCATTTCTTTATGAGTCTGCTAGTATTGAACTACGGTTTAATTCAAAAAGTGCTAAAAATATCTTTTTAAATATATGAATTATTTTTTGTGAAGGTAAAAATGTGCTATTAGAAACAAGAAAGAATAGATGCTAGGTTTACTACAATTGAGTTTTGTTGAAAGAGAATTGAATTTTTCACGTTAGGTAACCAAAAAATGTTGCAATAAAATGATTTTTTTTCTTTTTTTGGACTGCAGTTTGCAATATATAAATGTTGTTTCCTGGATGTTATTGAACTAAACACTTTTTTTTTTTTATATACGCTTTAAAATTCGATAAAAAATGTTTTATAGCTTTTGATATATAGCATTTCTTTATGTATCTGATAGTTCTGAACTACGGTTTAATGCAAAACGTAGCAAAAATTTCTTTTAAATATATTGATTTTTTTTGGTTATGTAAAAATATGCTATTAAAACCTAATAGAATAGATGTTGGGTTAAATACAATAGGATTTTGTCGAAAAGAAATTTAATTGAACACGTGAAGTTACCAAAAAAAATTGTAATAAAATGATTTTTACTCTTTCTTCAACTGCATTTGTTGAAAAGTAAATGGTATCAGCTAAAATTTATTAGACATAAAACTTTTTATTTGTTAGTATGCGCTTTAAAACTTGATAGAAAACGTTTTACAGCTTTTTTTATATAGCATTTCTTTATGTATCTGCTAGTTTTAAACTACGGTTCAATTCAAAAAGTAGAAAAAATTTCTTTTTAAATATATTAAACCTTTTTTGTAAAGGTAAAAATGTGCTATTAGAAGCACAACAGAATGAATGTCGAGTTTACTACAATCGAGTTTTGTTGCAAAAGAATTGAATTCTTAACGTAAATTACCCAAAACAATTTGTTATGAAATGATATTTTCCTCTCTTGGGACTGCAGTTGTTGAAATATAAATGTCATTTGCTGGATTTTATTTAACGTAACACTTTTTATAAGTTAGTATGCTTTTTAAAACTTGCAAGAAAACGTTTTACAGCTTTTTTTATATAGCATTTCTTTAAGTAACTGACAGTTTTTAACTATGGTTTAATTCAGAAAGTAGCAAAAATTTTTTTTTAATATATTAAATCTTTTTTGTAAAGGTAAAATGTGCAATTAAAAACAAGACAGAATGGATGTCAGGTTTACTACAATCGAGTTTCGCTAAAAAAGAAAAGAGTTCTACACGTAAAGTAACCAAAAAATATTGTATTAATATGATTTTTTTCCTTTTTTTGGATTGCAGTTGTTAAATTATAAAAGATAGTTGCTTGATTTTATTGAACGCAACACTTTTTATTTGTTAGTATACCCTTTAAAACTTGAAAGAAAACGTTTTACAGCTTTTGTTATATAGCATTTCTTTAAGTATCTGACAGTTTTGAACTACGGTTTAATTTAGAAAGTAGCGTAAATTTCTTTTTAAATATATTAAATCTTTTTTGTGAAGGTAAAAATGTTCTATTCAATACATAACAGAATGGATGTCAGGTTTACTACAAACGAGTTTCTTTAAAAAACAATTGAATTCTTCCCGTAAAGTAACTTAGAAACTTTGTAATGGAATAATTTTTTTCCTTTTTTTGGACTGCAGTTGTTGAA
>NW_014570161.1:29441-30789 GCF_001313835.1 Polistes canadensis
AAGATTTCTTTTTACATATATTGAATTTTATTTAGAAGGTAAAAATGTTCTATTAAAAACTTAACAGAATAGATGTTCGGTTGACTACAATAGAATTTTATCGAAAAATTCTAATTGTACACGTAAAGTAGCCAAACATAGTCATAATAAAATGATTTTTTATCTTTTTCGAATGCAGTTGTTAAAAAGTAAATGATATCAGCTAAAATTTATTGGACAGACCACTTTAACTTAATAGTATACGCTTTAAAACTTGAAAGAAAATGTTTTATAGCTTCTGGAATATAGCATTTCTTTATGTATCTCTTAGTTTGGAACTACGGTTTAATTTAGAAAGGAGCAAAAATTTCTTTCTCAATACATTTAAACATTTTTAGCGACGGTTTAAATGTGCTACTAAAAACAAAAAAAAATAAATGTCAGGTTTACTACAATCGAGTCTCGTTGAAAAAGAATAGAGTTCTTAAAGTAAAGTAACAAAAAAATGTTGTAAAAATATAATTTTTTTCCTTTCTTAGGACTGCAGTTGTTGAAATATAAATGTAAATTGCTGGATTTTATTGAACGTAACACTTTTTATTTGTAAGTATACGCTTTAAAACTTGAAAGAAACCTTTTTACAGCTTTTGTTATATAGCATTTCTTTATGTATCTGATAGTAAGGGACTACGGTTTAATTCAGAAAGCAGCGAAAATTTTTCTTATATATATTAAAAAATTTATAGTGTCAGTAAAATGTGCTATTAGTAACAAGAAAAAATAGATGTTAGGTTGACTACTATCGAGTTTCGTTAAAAAAAAATTTAATTCTTTACGTAGTGTAACAAAAAATTTTGTAAAAAAATGATTTTTTTCATTTCTTAGGACTGCAGTTTTTGAAATATAAATGTTATTTGCTGCATTTTATATAACGCAACACTTTTTATTTGTTAGTATATGATTTTAAACTTAAAAGATAACGTTTTACAGATTTTGTTATTTAGTATTTCTTTATGTATCTGATTGTTTGGAACTACGGTTTAATTTAGAAAAAAGCAAAAATTTTTCTTGAATATATTGAAAAGTTTATAGTGACGGTAAAATGTGTTATGAATAACAAGAAAAAATAAATGTCAGATTGACTACAATCGAGTTTCGTTAAAAAAGAATTAAATTCTCCACGTTAAGTAATCTAAAAATGTTGTAACAAAATGATTTTTTTTCTTTTTTTGGAATGCAGTTGTTAAAATATAAATGTTCTATGCTGGATTTTATTGAACGTAACACTTTTTATTTGTTAGTATACGCTTTAAAATTAGAAAGAAAATGTTTTACAGCTTTTTTTAAATAGCATATCTTTATTTATCTG
>NW_014570161.1:33375-34784 GCF_001313835.1 Polistes canadensis
ACCGCAGTTTTTGAAATATAAATGTTATTTGCTGGACTTTTTTAAACGTAACACTTTTTATTTGTTAGCATGCGCTTTAAAACTTGAAAGAAAACGTTTTACAGCTTTTGTTATATAGCATTTCTTTGTGTATCTGATAGTTKTCAACTATTATTTAATTTATAAAGCAGCGAAAATTTTTCTTAAATATATTGAAAAATTTATATTGACGGTAAAATATGCTATTAGTAACAAGACAGAATGAATGTCAGGTTTACTGCAATCGAGTTTTCATCAAAAGATTACAGAATTCTACACGTAGAGTAAGCAAAATAAGTCGTAGTAAAATGATTTTTTCTCTTTTTTCGACTGCAGTAGTCCGAATATAAATAATGTTTAAAAAATTTTTTCGGACTTAACACTTTTTATTTGTAAGAATACGCTTTAAAGCTTGAATGAAGATTTTGGTAAATAGCATTTCTTTAGATATCTGATAGTTTTTATCTACGATTTAATTTAGAAACAAGCAAAAATTTCTTTCTAAATATATTTAAACATTTTTAGAGAAGGTAAATATGTTCTATTAAAAACTTAAAAGAATAGATGTTTGGTTGACTATAATTAAATTTTTTCGAAAAATAATTTAATTCTACACCTAAAGTAACCTAAAAAAATTGTAATAGAATGATTTTTTCTCTTCGACTGCAGTAGTTAAAAAATAAATGTTATTTGCTTGGTTTTATTGGACCTATTAGCGAAAATTTTTTTAAATATATTAAAAAATTTATAGTGACGATAAAATGTGCTATTAGTAACAAGACACAATGGATGTCAGGTTTACTACAGTCGAGTTTTTATCAAAAGGTGACAGAATTCTACATGTAAAGTAAGCAAAAAAAGTCGTAGTTTAATGATTTTTTCTCTTTATTTGACTGCAGTAGTTGAAAAGTAAATGATATTTGCAAAAATTTATTTGACATAAAATATTTTTTTTTTTACTATTTATTTTAAAACTTGAAAGAAAATGTTTTATAGCTTTTGTTATATAGCACTTTTTTAGAAATTTTATAGTTTTTTCTTACGATTTATTCCGAAAAGTAGCAAAAATTTCTTATTAACTTTATTAAACATTTTTTTACAAAGGTAAATATGTGCTATTTAAAACTAAACAGAATAGATGTTTGGTTGACTACAATCGAATTTGGTCGAAAAAAATTACATTCTACACCTGAAGTAACCTAAAAAAGTTGTAATAAAATGATTTTTTCTCTTTCTTTGACTGCAGTTGTTTAAAAGTAAATGATATAAGCAAAAATGTTTTAGACATATTACTTTTTACTTATTCGTACACGTTTTAAATCTTGAAAGATAATGTTTTATAGCTTCTGTTGTATAGCATTTCTTTAGATATCTGATAGTTTTTATCTACG
>NW_014570162.1:0-2298 GCF_001313835.1 Polistes canadensis
TAATTCATCAAATCTTTTTCTATATTACTAAAAGTACCAAACTTTTCTAATTTCTTTCCCCTTGAATTAAAAACTTAACTTATCAAATCTTTTTTTACTTAAATAAAAATACTTAACATAAAAAAAACAATAAAAAAGCACGCTGTGTGACGCGGGTGCAAAACTTCTTAGCAAATCGAAACTTCTGCCCAAACTTAAAGACTTGACTTTAGCACGTGCTAAAGTTACTAATATTGGCAGGTTTTACTTAATTGCTATTCCAGTAAAAGAACATTATGCGAATAGTATTAGGTACGAAATTTTGATAGAAGCGTTAGGGTATTTACTCGCCGTTACACGCGAATTGGGTCTCACCTCGGTTAGCATAGCAAAAATTTTTACTTTGACAATGTGCGATGRTAACAAGTTCAAAAAAAATTAGGTGACGCATTCGATTTAGAGCCGTGCAAAATTGTAATTTGTACCAGACAGATGACGGTTCCTTTTTTAGAAGAGCTTGAAGGAATACTTGTTGAATGCAACTCCTCGCYTKTCGGTGGACATAAGGGAGTTACTAAAACTTATGCCAGGATTCGCAATAAATATTTTTTAGAGAACATAAAAAGGAAGATCAAGAGTTCTTAAGAAACTGTTAGAGTTGTCAAATAAAAAAGTTAACTGAAATAAAGTCAAAAGAACAAATGATTATCACCGATACGCTAGGAGCTGCGTTCGACAACGTAGCCAAAGATATAGTCGGACCGTTACCAGAAACAAAAGCTGGTAACGAATTTATCCTGACAATTCAAGACCTCTTAACTAAAGTTTTTATTGCTTTACTGCTCAAGGCAGCAACATCAGTCGATATTGCGAATGGAATTGTTCAAAAGTTTTTCAATATATATAATGCCCCAAAAATTATACTAACGGACCAGGGGACGAATTTTAGTAGTTCTCTTATAAAATCTATTGCACGACAATATAAATGCAAGCAAATTAGAACTACAGCATTCTATCCGCAATCAAATGGTTCTTTGGAGCGATCGCACATCGTTTTGATCGAATATTTAAAATATTTTATTAAAAGAAATCGAGAGTTAGATGAATGGCTCAAACATTCTATGTTCTCTTATAATACAAGCATGCATGAGGGGACGAATTTCACTCCTCATGAGCTAGTGTACGGTAAACAAGCTAATGTCCCCTCCGAAAACGAACATACGAATGGGGATCTCGATAGTACATATCTTAAATGTTATCTAGATCTAGTTCATAAGATACGTTGTCCGCAGACAATAGCAAGACAGAATTTGGTTAATGCAAAAATAAGATCCAAAGTTTACTATTATCATATGGCTCGTGGTCAGAACCTCGTTGTTAATCAGAGCGTTTATCTTTTGAAGCAGCCAACATCTAAATTAGGAGATCAATACACAGGCCAACACCAAATTCTAGAAGTGCTTCCTGAAAATTTTGTAAAGATTAGTTAAAAGAATAGAATCAGAATTGTTCCCAAAGATAAAGTGAAAATCTGAGCAAAATAAGCCTACTCTTTTTAAATATTGACTAATACTTTTAGAATTATCATTGTTTGTAATACCTACATATTTACTAAGTATAAGCGCTGRAGTAAGATTTTCTTTCTAATACAGTTAAAAGTAGTGTCAGTGGGGGAATCTCCCACTCTACTCTAAAGGGCGCTACATAGAGAGATGCATAACTTCTTATAGACGATTTATAACCAGCATCTATAAGCAAACAAATTGAAAAAGAATACCTTCTGTACACAATAGTCAGTGAATCTGGATTATAAAGGAATATCAACTCTTCTTAAGCTATCTACTAATTTAAATATTAATTTTTCTTTTTTTTTTGTTTATAACAACCTGATCTTTAACCTCGTAACTTTATAAATTTGTTTAGCACTTAATTTTTCTCGAACTTCATGAACGATTTAAACTTGTAAATTTACTTTCGACAAAATCGTTCTTGTTATTAAAATGAAGGTAAACCGTGCTAAGCTACGGCAGTTTTACGGAAATGTCGTAATATGTTACGAAGCATAATACGATTTATTATTATTCACTTTTTAATAAGAAAGGCTCACTGGAATTGCCTAATGCTATCATCGAACATGCAATGATACGCTGACCGGGCTTGAGACGAGTACCTATAAGATCGCATTTAAATATAGTTTATTAAATTTATTTTAAATCAACATTGTTTTCAAAGAAAAGTGTACGTCAAAATCACCATCGTCGTGGCCGCATTTATCTGTACGACGACCGCACTACTGGGATATGACTGCGGGGGAGCAGC
>NW_014570162.1:4344-5726 GCF_001313835.1 Polistes canadensis
TGACGATTTTGTATAGCGGGGCGTGTTGTCCAATGTTATTCATTTTATAACTAGTATTCAATAGTTGCGGTTTATCTTCATATTATACGAAAAATTTTTAATTTTTGTTACTTACATATTTTTACTTACACAAAATACATATGCGTATAGTTACATTGTATACTGTAGCTTTCTATATTTTTCTTCGTAATTTGTCAATGAGGAAAACATTACTAATCTTATGTTTACCAATACAGTCATTTTCCTTATATTAGTTCAACTTACATTATATACACTGTGAATTTTATTTGTATTAGGCGCTCATATGAACGACTATTAATGGTTACCATTTTTGACAATATGTGGTAATAGTAAAAAAATGTGTTGATTGTCGTTCATAGGAATACCTGCATTACCTACAACCGAAGTCGGTGAGCCGGTCCTTTGATGAACGCAAGTCGGTAATACCGACTTTGCGCACTTACATTACCGACTTTGCGCTCCTACATTACCGACGTTTGTTAATTAACATTTGGTTATTATAACAATTACTATTAGCAATTATTATTATTTAAATGATTGCAGCGAATAACATTTAACTTAACCTTTATTCGAGAATACTTTTGACGATTATTAAAAATCGATAGAGAAAATAATTCTCAATATTATTAACAATTATATAAAATAATAATGTTATCTTGCAAAAAAATTCTTACGCTCGTGATAAAGGCACGCGTGCAGTGAAAAGAAATCTCTTAGCTCAGGTATAAGACGCACTTGCAGTTCCAAGAATTGCTGCTTGATAGTAACTGATATTGTTCCAAAGCAAATTCTATTCCCAGCTGACGCAGCAGTTTTGCGCTTGATAGTAACTGATATTTTTCCGAGGCAAATTCCATTCTTAGCTGACGCAGCGATTTAGCACTTGATGGTAACTAGTATTTATTCGCACGTGCAAAACTAAGAAATCAGCGCGTACCTTTCTCACGAGTTATTGATAGTCGGTAGTGGAGGGGGTATTTTGACGCGAGTTAGGGTAGCTCACACTCGGCCGTACTTAGCTTAACGTGGGGAGCTATTGGACTCCTCGCCGACAGTCTACCAGCAACCTCGAAATAATATTAACTTAATAATAATTACCTCTTTTTAATAATAAATACTAATACGTTTTGTGCCTAAAGGTCTTTTTTCCTCAAAGACAGCCTAAGAACACTCTCAAAGATTTGTCTCCTTTATACGTTAAACAGGAGAAGTCTTTTTCAAGATACTCTTTTTATTTAGTTAGCTAGGAAGATAGACTTCTCCATTATTTTGTGTAATCATTTGTGTAATTTTTATAAGAATATACATTGGTTTTACATGTAAAAAAAGTGACATTATTCCAACGGATAAAACTGATAATA
>NW_014570162.1:6247-18312 GCF_001313835.1 Polistes canadensis
TTACTTTAAAGCTTGAAAGAAAACGTTTTATAGCTTCTGTAAAATAGCACTTTTTTAAAATTTTATAGTATTTACCTAAGAATTAATCTACAAAGTAAAAAGAATTTTTTTTTAAATATATTAAAACTTTTTAAGCGACGGTAAAAATGTGTAACTAAAAACAAAACAGAACGGATGTCAGGTTTACTACAATCAAATTTTTTCGAAAAATAATTAAATTCTACACGTTAGGTAACCAAAGAATGTTTTAATAAGATGATTTTTTTTCTTTTTTTAACTGCAGTGGTCCGAATATGAATGATATAATCTAAATCTTATTAGGCTTAACCCTTTTTATTTGTAATTAGACGCTTTAAAGATAAAAAGAAAACGATTCATAGCTTCTGTTAAATAGAACATTGTTAGAATTTTTACTGTTTTTAGATATGAATTAATCCAGAAAAAGGCGAAAATTTCTTTTGAATGTAGTATAAAGTTTTTAGCGACATTAAAAATCTGCTACACAAAACAAAACAGAATGGATTTCAGGTTGACTACAATCAAATTTCGTCGAACAAGAAATGAATTCTTTCCGAAAAAATATTAAAAAAAATTTGTAATTAAATGATTTTTTCTCTTTTTTTTACCTGCAGTGGTTAAAATATAAATGTTATTTGCTTAATTTTATCAGACTTATTACTTTTTATTTTTTAGTATACGCTTAAAAACTTGAAAGAAAACGTTTTTAAGCTCTTGTTATATAGCACTTTTTTAAAAATCTAAAAGCACCGGCTACTGTTAAATCTATAAAAAAGCGAAAATATGTTTCAAATATTTTAAAAATTTTTTAGCGACGTAGAAAATGTGCTAATAAAAACTAAAAAGAATTGATGTCAGGTTGACTACAATCGAGTTTATTCAAAAGAAAATAGAATTTTACACGTATAGTCACCATAAAAATTTATAATCAAATGTTTTTTACTCTTTTTTTTACTGCAGTGTTCGAAATATATATGATGTTTGCCAAAACTTTTTGGACTAAGAACTTTTTATTTGTAATTATACGCTTTAAAGCTTAAAAGATATCGTTTCACAGCTTCTATTAAAGAGCACTTTTTTAGAGTTTTTGTAGTTTTAACTATTATTCAATCCAGTATGCAGCAAAAATTTTTCCTAAATGTATTGAAAAATATTTAGCAGCGGTTAAAATGTTCTATTAGAATATACCAGGATAGTTGTTTGTTTGCCTACAATCGAGATTCGTCGAAAATGAATTGATTTCTACACGTAAATTAACCGCAAAAAGTTGTAATAAAATAATTTTTTTCTTTGTTTAGACTGCAGTTGTTAAAATATAAATGATTTTTGCTAGATTTTAGTGGGCATACCCTTTTTTAATTGTAAGTATTCGCTTAGAAACTTGAAAGAAAATGTTTTATAACTTTTGTTGTTCAGTACTTCTTTAGATATCTAATAGTTTTCAACTATTATTTAATCCAAAAAACAGAAAAAATTTTTCTGAAATATATTAAAAAAGTATTATAGACTAATGTGTTTTTAGAAACAAAAAAGAATGAATTTCAGGTTCACTACAATCAAAGTTTGTCGAAAAAGAATAGAGTTCGACACGTAAAGTTTACAAAAAAGTTAAAAAATATGATTTTTTCTTCTTTTTTGACTGCAGTTTTTAAAATATAAATTATGTGTTCTAACACTTTTCGGACTAGACAAATTCTTTGTGCAAGTATACGCTTTAAAGCTTGAAAGGAAACGTTTCATAGCTACTTTTAAATAGCACTTTTTTAAAAATTTTATAATATTTAACTACGATTTAATCCAGAAAGAAGCAAAAATTTCCTTTAATTATATTTAAAATTTTTTGGCAACGTAAGAAATGTTCTATTAGAAACTAAGAAGAATGGATGTCAGGTTTACTACTATCGATTTTCGTCAAACGAGAATTGAATTCTACAAGTAAAGTAGCCATAAAAATTTCTTTTAAAATAATTTTTTCTCCTTTTTTGAATGTTGTGTTCAAAATATAAATTATGTGTGATAACCTTTTTTGACTTGACACATTTTATTGGCAATATACGCTTTATAGCTTGAAAGAAAACGTTTCATAGCTTCTGTAAAATAGCACTTTTTTAGAAATTTTATAAAATTTTGCAACGATTTAGTCCAGAAAGAAGAAAAAATTTTTTTTAAATCGAATAAAAAATTTTTGTCGACAGTAAGAATGTGCTATTAGGAACTAAACAGAATAAATTTTAGGTTGACTACAATCGTGATTGTATGAAAAAGAGTAAAACTCTACACGTAAAGTAACCAAAAAAAGTTGTAATAAAATAATTTTTTCTTTTTTTTAGACTTTAGTTTTGGCAATAAAATAAATCTTTTGCCAGATTGTAGCTGACCTAACACTTTCTATTTGTTACTATACGCTTTAAAACTTGAAAGGAAACGTTTCATAGCTTTTGGTATATAGCACTTTTTTAGAAATTTTATAGTTCTTAACTAAGATATAATCTTAAAAGAAGCAAATATTTCTTTAAAATATAATAGATACATTCAACCACGCTAAAATTGTGCTATTAGAAACCAAACAAAATTGATTTCAGGTTAACTACAATCGAATTTCGTGAAAAAAGAATTGAAATTTACACGTAAGGTAACCAAACATAATTTTAATAAAAAGTTTTTTTCTTTTATTGACTGCAATGGTCAGAATATAAATGATATTTGCTAAATTTTTCCGGATCTAACACTTTTTATTTGTAATTATACGCTTCAAAGATTAAAAAAAAACAATTTAAACTTTCTGTTAAATAGAACTTCTTTAGATATCTGATAGTTTTCTACAACTATTTAATCCAGAAAAAAGCAATAATTTTTTTTTAATAAATTAAAAAATTTTTTGCGACGGTAAATATGTGTTACTAGAAACTAAACAGAATTGATGTAAGGTTGACTACAATCGAATTTTGTCGAAAAAGAATTTATTTCTACAAGTAAAGTTACAAAAAAAAGTGATAATAAAATAATTTTTTCTTTTATTTATGACGAAAGTGTTCGAAATATAAATGATATTTGCCAAAATTTTTTAAACCAGAAACTTTTTATTTGTAAGTATACGCTTTTAGGCTTGAAAAGAAACGTTTTATAATTTATGTTAAATAGCACTACTCTAGAAATTTTATAGTCTTTAACTACAATTTAATTTACATTGTTGCGAACATTTCTTTAAAATATAGTGAAATATATTTAGCGACTGTAAAATTGTTCTATAAGAAACTAAACAGAATAGATGTCAGGTTGACGACAATCGAATTTCGTCGAAATAGGATTGAATTCTACACGTAAAGTAACAAAAAAAAGGTGAAATAAAATAATTTTTTCTTTGGTTATGCCTGCAGTGGTCGAAATGTAAATGATTTTAGCAAAAATTTTTCGGGCTTATCACTTTTTATTTTTAAATATACGCATCAAAGCTAAAGAAATAACGTTTGATAGCTTCTAGTAAATAGCAATTTCTTAGAAATTTTATAGTTTCAACTACTATTCAATTCAAAAAGCAGCAAAAATTTCTATTATATATATTATAAAATTTTTAGCAACGGAAAAAGTATGCTCTTAGAAATCAATCAGAATGGATGTCAGGTAGACTACAATCTAGGTTTGTCGAAGGAGAATAGAATTCTACACGTAAAGTAACCAAAAAATACCTAATACAATGATTTTTTCTCTTTTTTTGACTGCTGTGGTCAAAACATAAATTATAGTTGCAAAAATATTTGGAACTTACTACCTTATATTTGTTAGTATACGCTTAAAAACTAGAAAGAAAACGTTTATAGCTTTAGCTATATAACACTTTCTTAGAAATCTGATATGTTTCCATTATTATTTAATCCAAAAAGCAGCGAAAAACTTTCTTTAACATATCGAAAAATTTGTAGCGACGGTAWAAGTGTGCTATTCGGAACTAAACAGAATAAATGTCAGGTTGACTACATTCGAGTTTTTTCGAAATTGAATTGAGTTCTTTACGTAAGGTAACCAAAAAAATTTGTAATAAATTAGTTTTTTCTCTTTTTTTGACTGCAGTAGTCGAAATATAAAGATTTTTTATAAATTTATTKGGACTTAACAGTTTTTATTAGTAAGTATGCGCTTTAAAACTTGAAAGAAAATGTTTTATAGCTTTTATTATTTAGAACTTCTTTAGAAATCTAATAGTTTTTAACAATTACTTCTAAATCAATTACTTACTAAATCAACTTGGGACGAAGATGTCCCAGCTGATATATATAAAATATGGCAAAAGTTTCGCCAAAATCTCCACACGCTCGTGGAGCTAAGATTCGCGTGTAGCGTAACGTGTAACGGAAAAGCATTGGAAACGCACTACTTTTACGACACGAGCTTTAAGAGCTTTGTAGCGCAAAAATACTCCTATGATTTGTTAAAGCGACTAAAAACGTTATGCGTTGACTAATGGAACGCTTTGCTAAATATTCGGACATATATTTCGACAGCATGACCAATTTTGTTGATTCTGCGAACGAATTAGATGCTCGCGTGATCGCGAAACATAATTAATGAAAGATTCAAGTGGCCTTTTATCACTTCCTACTACCTCATTTTTGAGGTCTGTTGCAAGGAAATCTTTTAAGTATCATCTAGCTAGTCTAGGTAGAATTGTCAGCGAAGCAAAGTAATCGTGTGAGGCATTATTAATTTACGTCCTCGAGATAGAGGCAATTCTAAACTTGCGTCTTATCACCCATTGGTTTAATGATTTGAGCGATTTGCGAGCTCTTATACCTGGTCATTTCAATTGGATATTATTTTTCGAGTCCAGAAGAGGACAAGTACAAGGATGTACCATCTTTGTGTCTATCGCAAAATCAGCACGTTCATCAGGTGAGTCAACAGTTCTGGAAATAATGGAATAAGGAATATTTAAAAGAGCAAACGCTACTAGGACGTGTCACAAGGATACATGCGAGAGCTGACGGAATAAAACGCATGACAGCTGCGAAACCTGCTAACGGTCTTGTAAAGTGCAGTACTGAACGTCTTTCTTCTTTGCTTAACGATTTATAAAAAAAAAAAAATTTTCTTGTAATTTAGTAGCGTTTATTATTGTATATGTATTGGTATATGCGGTTAGCAGTGTATCTATATGTTTTATAATTTGTACTTTTATTGTGTGTATCTTTTTAAACTTTGAACGGTGCCCGTTCAAGGGGGTTGGGGTATGTTGCGTATCCTACGCAACGAGTAAGTAGGGCAAAGCGCCGGGGTGTGTGCAGCCCTGCMAAGGCGTGAGAAACGCGCGTCAAAGCCGTATCTTTGTTATTGGTGGTAACCACAGTGCGCCAAGATCTTGGTAAAGGCTCCTTTTTTCTTATAGTTGTCGTTCTCACACCACAATTATTACGGTAATCAAATGTATCGAAAGCTGCGTTATGCTCGGTCTTTTCGGTGATTGGTGCAGCATTGCATCGCTTTTTTGCGCGTTGTTGCGCCTACCATTACTTGTGATTAATCACGCGTGATTCCTCGCTCAAAATTCATCTAATTTAGAAAGCTAAAACTTGCCAGAACTACTTCGAGGAGAACTATTTGCATTGCACAATACTACATCACTTAAGTTTGGCCAGCGACAAGGGACAAAGGCGGTCCTAAGCGTGGCCAGAATTATCGGGATTTGTCGGATTCTTCGAACGCGTTTCTACCAGCATTTTTATGCGAATAGGCTTTTCCCTGGCGAGCCAAATAAAGCGTACTTTTTAGTACTGACTAGGTTTGAATATATTTGTTATTGATTTTTATTTTCGTATCCTCTTTAATATTATTAAACAAATTCGATAGCACCTGTAAGGGCATTTTTCGATTCCCTACAATCCACTATAGTACTGATTTGGGCATTGGTCGCATCAACATACAGTAACTAATGATATTCGTAATACAATGATTTTTGCTCTATTTTTGGACTGCAGTTGTTAACATATACATGATATTTGCTAAGTTTCATCAGACTTAACACTTTTTATTTGTAAGTATACACTTTAAATCTTAGAAACAAACGTTTTCTAGCTTTTTTTATATAGCACTTTTTTAGAAATATGATAGTTTTTAACTACTATAAATTCTATCAAGCAGCGTAAAATTTCTTTTAAATATTATGTTAAATTTTAAGTGACCGTTAAAATGTGCTATTTGAAACAAAACAGAATGGATGTCAGGTTGACTACAATCGAGTTTCGTCGAAAAAGAATTGAATTCTACACGTAAAGTACCCAAAAAAAGTTGTAGTACAATGAATTTTTCTCTTTTTTTGACTGAAGTGGCCGAAATATAAATAATGTTCTCTAAAAATTTTAAAACTTAAAACTTTTTATTTGTAAGTATACGCTTTAAATCATGAAAGAAAAGGTTTTATAGCTTCTGCTAAAAAGTACCTCTTTTGAAATTTTATAGTTTTTACCTACGATTTAATCCAGAAAGTAGTGAAAATTTCTTTTTAAATATATTAGTAACTTTTTAGCGACAGTAAAAATGTGCTACTAGAAGCAAAACAGAATGTATGTCAGGTTTACTACAATCGAGTTTCGTCGAAAAATAATTGAATTCTTCACGTTAAGTTACCAAAAAAAGTTGTTATAAATTGATTTTTTTTTTGTACTACAGTTTTTTATATATAATTGTGACTTGCTAGATTTTATTGGACTTACACTTTTTATTTGTAGTTATACGCTTTAAAACTTGAAAGAAAACGATTTATAGCTTTAAATATATAGCACTTCTTTAGAAATCAAATAGTTTTTAATTATAATTCAATTGAGAAAGCAGCGAAAATTTTCCCTTAAATATATTAAAAAATTTCTAGCAACGGTAAAAATATGGGACTAGAAACTAAAAAAAATAGATGACAGGTTAAATACAATCGAGTTTCCTCGAAAAAGAATGGAATTCTACGAGTAAAGTAACCAAAAAAAGTCGTAACAAAATGATTTTTTTTTTGTTTAACTGCAGTAGTCCAAATATTATGTATGTTAGCCAAATTTTTTTAGAATTAACACTTTTTTTTTGTTAGTATATCCATTAAGGTTTGAAAGAAAACGTTTTATAGCATTTGTTAAGTAGCACTTATTTAAAAATTTTAAAGTATTTTCCTACGATTTAATTCAGAAAGTAGCGAAAATTTCTTTCTTAAAATATTAACAAGGTTTTAGCCACGGTAAAAATTTGCTACTAGAAACTAAAGAGAATAGATGTTTGGTTGACTACAATCGAATTTTGTCGAAAAATAATTGAACTCTATACGTTAAGTAACTAAAAAAAGTTTTAATAAAATGATCTTATCTCTTTTCTTTGAATGCATTAGTAAAAATGTGAATGTTATTTGCTAGAATTTATTTGACTCAACACTTTTTATTTGTTAGCATACGCTTTAAAGCTTGATAGAAAACGTTTTTATACCTTTTTGTATGTAGCATTTCTTTAAATACCTGATAGTTTTCAAATATTACTTAAACTAAAAAGAAGCAAAAATTTTTAATAAATATATTAAAAACTTTAAGGGACAGAAAAATATGCTATAAGAAACAAGACAGAAAAGATGTCAAGTTGACTACAGTCGAGTTTCGTCGAAAGAGAATTGAATTCTATACGTAAAGTTACCAAAAAAAGTCGTAATAAAATGATTTTTTCCTTTTTTTTTGACCAATGCAGCCCAAATATAAATGATGTTTGCCCAATATTATTGGACTTAACACATTTTTTTTTAAAGTATACGCTCTAAAGCTTGAAAGAAAACGTTTTATAGCATTCGTTATATAAGACTTTTTTAGAAGTTTTATAGTTTCTACTACAGTGGAATCCAAAAAGTAGCGAAAATTTCTTCTTTAATGTATGAAAAAATTTTGAGTGACAGTAAAAATTGGCTACCAAAAACTAAACAGAATTGATGTCGAATTCCTTACAATCGAGTTTAATTAAAAAACATATAAATTTTTCACGTAAAGTAACCAAATAATGTTGTAATAAAGTATTTTGTTATCTTTTCTCTGACTGCAGTAATCCAAATATAAATGATGAGTGCTAAATTTTTTCGGAATTAACACTTTTTATTTGTAAGTACTCGCCTTAATGCCTAAAAGAAAACGAATTATAGCTTCTGTTAAGTAGCACGTTTATAAAAGTTTTATAGTTTTTATCTACAATTAAATTCACATAGTAGAAAAAATTTCTTTTAAAAATAATAAAAAATTTTCAGCGACGGTAGAAATGGGCTATTAAAAACTAAACAGAATAAATGTTAGGTTGACTGTAATGTAATTTTTTCAAAACAGAATTTAAATCTGCACGTGAAGTAACAAACAACAGTTAAATTAAAATGATTATTTCTTTTTGTGGACTGCAGTTGTTAAAATATAAATGATATTTGCTTGATTTTATTAAACTATATACTTTTTATTTGTTGGTATACGCTTTGAAACTTGAAAGAAAACGTTTTATTGCTATTGTTATATAGCACTATTTTAGAGATTTTATAGTATTTAATTACAATTTAATCCAGAAAGTAGTGAAAATTTCTTTTTCAATACATTATTAAATTTGTAGCGACGGTAAAAATGTGCTACTAGAAGGAAAACAGAATGGATATCAAATTTACTGCAATCGAGTTTCGTTAAAAAATAATTGAATTCTTTACGTTAAGTTACCAAAAAAAGTTGTAATAAAATGATTTTTTTTTTCTTAGACTGCAGTTGTTTAAATGTAAATGATAATGGCTAGATTTTATTGAACTATACACTTTTTATTTGTTAGTATACGGTTTAAAGCTTGAAATAAAACGAATTATAGCTTCTGTTAAGTAGCACGTTTATAAAAGTTTTATAGTTTTTATCTACAATTAAATTCACAAAGATGAAAAAATTTCTTTTAAATATATTATAAAATTTTTAGCGACGGTAAAAATGTGCAATAAGAAACTAAACAGAATAATTGTTAGGTGGACTATAATCGAATCTTGTCACAGAATTATTTAATTCTACACGTAAAGGAACCAAAAAATGTTGTATTAAAATAAAAATTTCTTTTTTTGAACTGCAGTTGTTAAAATATAAATGATATTTGCTGAATTTTATCAGAACAAACACATTTTATTTGTAAGTATACGTCTAAAAACTTAAAAAATAAACGTTTTCAGGCTTTTAATAAATAGCAATTCTTTATAAATCTTATAGTTTTCAACTGTTATGTAATTTAGAAAACAGCAAATATTTTTATTGAATATATTAAAAATTTTTAGGGACGGTAAAATGTGCGATAAGAAACAAGACAGAATAGATGTCAAGTTGATCACAGTCGAGTTTCGTCGAAAAAGAATTGAATTCTTCACGTTAAGTTACCAAAAAAAGTTTAAATAAATTAATTTTTTCTTTTTTTTGGACAACAGTTTTGGAATTATAAATGTTATTTGTTAGATTTTATTGGACTTATACTTTTTATTAGTAGTTATACGCCTTAAAACTGGAAAGCAAAGGATTTATAGCTTTTGTTATGTAGCACTTCTTAAGACATGTGATAGTTTATAACAAATAATTAATCAAGAAAGCAGTGATTATTTTTATTAATTATATTTGAAGATTTTGAGCGACAGTAAAATGTGCTATTAGAAACAAGACAGAATAGATGTTAGGTTGACTACAATCGAGTTTTGTTGAAAAAAAATTTGATTCTAAGAGTAAAGTAACAAAATAAATTTTTAATAAAATGATTTTTTCTCTTTTTTAGGACTCCAGTTTTTGTAATTTAAATGATAATTGCTAGATTTTATTGAACTATATACTCTTTATTGTTGGAATACGCTTTGAAACCTAAAAGAAAACGTTTTATTGCTATTGTTATATAGCACCTTTATAGAAGTTTTACAGTTTTTATCTACAATTAATTTCACAAAGTAGCGAAAATTTTTTTTAAATATATTAAAAAATTTTTAGCGACGGTAAATATGTGCTATTAGATACTAAACAGAATAAATGTTTGGTTGACTATATTTGAATTTTGTCACAAAAGAATTAAATTCCACACGTGATGTAACCAAAAAAAGTTTTAATAAATTGATTTTTTCTTTTCTTTTGGACTACAGTTTTTGAAAAATATATGTTATTTGCTAGATTTTATTGGACTTACACTTTTTATTAGTAGTTATACGGCTTAAAACTGGAAAGACTACGATTTATAGCTTTGGTTATGTAGCACTTCTTTAGATATCTGATAGTTTTTAACTGTTAATTAATCAAGAAAGCAGTGATAATTTTTCATAAATATATTTAAAAATTTTGAGCAACAGTAAAATGTGCTATTAGAAACAATACAGAATGGATATTAAGTTTACTACATTTGAGTTTCGTCGAAAAAGAATTGGATTCTACGAGTAAAGTAACCAAAAAAACTTGTAATAAAATGATTTTTTCTTTTTTCTACGACTGCAGTTATTGTAATCCAAATGATAATTGCTAGATTTTATTGAACTATATACCTTTTATTTGTTGGTTGTTCGAGAGAGAAAGATTAGTAGGTTTGAATGAGATGCTCTACGAGAAGATAAGGAGATAGGCGAGATAGGCTAGTGGACTGTATAAATGAGGAATTTACTGGTAGAATTTATGTGTAACAAAATTTAATAGATATTATGTACAGAAAAATAGAGATAGCGAAAGTATAATAGATTTTTTACAAGCAGTAATAGATAAGCTACGCCACGTGTACCGGATATCACGCTACGTGTACCGGAAGTACGTAGCACGAGAAGCCGTTAGAAAAGAAAAGAAGGAATATGTGATAATGAGAAACGAAAGAATTGATGAAACGAAGAGTACAACACAAATGAGAGGTCAGAACGAATAAAGAGAGGTTCAGATTAGTGATAAAGGTTGTGAGATTACCTGAGAAGTCGTTAATGAGAGAGAGTATAAAGAGATGGTCTAGATGAGGAAACACGAAGTGAGAGATGAGATGGAACGGTGAGAGATAAGAATTAAAGCGAGATGAAGACTATGAGATGAATTCACAAATTTCAGAGATTGTTAAATATACGTCCGCACTGTTTAACTTCGTAAAAGATTGTGTCGGACCACACCACTTTTCGGTTCGATTAGAGGAACAGAGCGGAAGTGGAGAAAAGACAATACACCAATTAGCGAGTTCCACGCTAGGAAGAGATGACCAACAATCAATAGGAAGGTAACACGCAGAGGATGACGACACAGGGGACCAATGACCTATTGACACGTCAAGTGACGTGATCTCTTGATCAATAGAAACAATCGATATGTCTTYTTCTYAGCGATAACAGACGGCGCATTAATCATGCTAGCCAAAAGGTGCTGCTATCTAGTCTGAGGGGCGCAATTTTCAAACATTCTCCCCCCCAATTCTCGAGCGTGTTTCAAAAATTTGACATGGTGAGATGTGCTGAACCGCTGAGAAAATTATTGTTCCTTGTGCGGTTGGAGAGGCAATAGTGCGAGCTTGACGATAGGTCAAGTGATAGTGCTGGTTGCGGTCTTCAGCGTGACAAACCTGCAGAGACCGTCCTTTCCTAGGTTTAGTTGTATCACCCTGGCGAGAGGCCATTTTAACAGAGGAAGTCGTTCGTCGGTAATAAGGACGAGAGACCCTTCCCTGATATCGTTCTGCGATGTCTGCCATTTGGATGTGGTCTGATGCGCTTGCAGGCATTCCGTCGACCACTTTCTCCAAAATTTCAGGAAGCGCTCTTGAATCCGCTGGAAATGAGATAACCTGGAATCTGAGAAGTCTTTTAGAGAAGGCTCGGGGATAGTTGTTTTTGCTTCCTCTCTGATGAAATGCCCTGGTGTTAATGCTCTGATGTCATCAGGGTCCTCTGAGAGAGAGCTGAGAGGTCTAGAGTTGAGAACCGCCTCAACTTGAGCTWAGAACGTKGAGAAGTYTTCGAACGTTAGCAACGTATCCGAGATGGTTCGTTTGAGATGATACTTGATTGATTTCACCGCCGCCTCCCATTTTCCACCTATATGTGGTGC
>NW_014570162.1:19647-30010 GCF_001313835.1 Polistes canadensis
AGAACAGACTAGACTGACTACTGAAGATGAGTCAGCATACGACACCCTGAGATATACAACTGCTGCCATAGCAAGTTGAGAGGCGTCTAAGAAGCCATGAACCTGTATTAAGGTTGCCTTTGACGAGAGGTTTATCCATCGGGGAGTCTCTATGACTGATAACTAAGAGAGATGTTGCCTAAACTGAGACCACTCGTGAACTATGTCTGGAGTGAGATGATCATCCCAACCAACCTTTTCCAACCAGAGTCGTTGCATGAGGACTTTCGCTTTGATCACTACCGGAGAGAGRAGTCCAAGAGGATCAAACAATTGAGTTACTTCAGAGAGAATGATGCGTTTCGTGACAGCTTGATGGAATGAGATGGTACCGTGAAAAGAAAACACATCTTTCTGAGAAATCTAGGAGATGCCTAGGATCTTGGTAGTGCTATCATCAAACGAGGTGACAGGCGAGCTGTCAGACTGTGAGAGAGAGGTTCGAGTGAGGTTGGGAGAATTACTTTTCCACTTATCGAGTGGTAAACAGGCGGAGGAGCACATGTCCTCTAACTGAGATGCGACTGCATTGAGATGATCAATAGTCTCTGCCCCCCCTGATATTTCGTCAACATAGCTTCCCTTGAGAATAGGGTTGACTGCGAAAGGATACTTATGACCTTCATCTTCGACGAGCTGTCTAAGAATGCGACAGGCTTGATAAGAAGCCGAGCGAGTACCGTATGTGACAGACGTAAGCTGATATGCCTGGACTTGAGATGATTCATTAACCCAGAGAATTCGTTTAAGGTCATGATCTTTGGGATGCACTTGGATTTTGCGAAACATTTTTACAATGTCCGTAATGAAAATGTACTTGTGCTGCCTGATCCACAGCAGTACATCGAAAATTTCCGTTTGAGTCTTTGGCCTAGTGTACATATGATCATTGAGAGGAATACCGTTTGAAGACTTGGCTGAACCGTTAAAAACTATCCGCAGTTTAATGAAGGAACTTTGCTCGCGCCCAATTCCGTGATGCGGGAGGTAATACGCCTGAGATGGCTCAGGAGCATCGAGAGGAACAGGAACCATGTGTCCTAAAGACTCATATTCTTTAAGGAAATTAGAGTAGGTCTCCTTGAAATGCCCATCGGTTTCGAATTTCTTGAGAAGTCTTTCAAGGCATCTCGTAGCAAGAGATCTTGAATGCCCTAAGGTGGATATGTCTTTCGAGAACGGCAGGCGAACCATGTAACTACCAGTTGGCAATCGAGAGTGCGTATCAACAAAGTGCTGCTCGCATTGCGATTCAGCGAGACTCATGGTTGACGCGAAGGAAGATGAGACTTCTTCCTGAACCCAGAATTTGGTTAGAGCTTTGTCAAGAGATTCGTTGGAGATGGCATGGCAAATTTTAAGAGGATCGACCTTGCTTGGGCTGGAAGTTGCTCCTAGAACTGCCCAACCGAACCTGGTGTGGAAGGCTATAGGTTCTGAGTCGCCTCCCATAACAAGGCGAGAGGACTTAAGAACTCTTCTGAGATTATCAGCACCAATGAGAATGTCAATGTGATCTATAGTGAGAAAGTCAGGTTCCGCTAATTTAAGGGATCTGAGATGAGGCCAATCTTGCTCTGATATTACAAAAGACAGCAATTAAAATGTGACTTTTTGCAAAATGAATGCCTTAAGATGAACCCGAGATGACGAGTATGTCGATTGAAAGACCAAGGACACTTGACCTTGGGTCGCTCCTGGAGATGTACTACTCACACCCTGGATACAAATGTTTCCTGAATAACGGCTAAGCTTTAGCTTAGCTATGATTTTAGAGGAGACTAAAGTCAACTCTGATCCAGGATCAATAAGAAGACGTACTAATTTAGGCGATCCATTTGAAGAAATGGCAAAGGCTTTACAAGTAGCTWAGAGTACTGGAGCTCGAGAGCACGTTGAAAGCGATGGATTAGACGAACGATTGATGTCGGAGATTGGTGACGAGAATCTGACTCGTTTGGTCGTCTGAGAGGACCTTGAGTAAGATGAGATGGCCAATTTTAAGATTGATCTGAGAGGACGGTGTGGGTAATGAGATGTCCTATCTACTCCTCATTCTGAGGACGTTTTTTTTGAAGAGTTCTGAGAAGAACTCTTCTTGGTAGGTATGGACTTAGGTGGAGATGAATGAGTGGAAGATGACTGGTGAGAGGAGCCATGAACTGAAGCCTTCGGTTTGGAGAGAGGTCTGGGAGTCGATGTACCGGAAGTGAATGATGATGACTTCGGACTAGAGGATCGGCGATGAGATGACTTTTTGGGAGATTTACGACGATCCTCTCTCGGTGACTTATATGACGATACCCGTGAGCGCTGCGAGGACGAGATTCTCTGAGATGTCTGTGTTGTCTCTGAGAAAGAGCTATATTTCCTTGAGATTTGCAGCGATGATCTTGATGTAGGAGGAGATGTCCTAGACGATGTTGGAGGAGATGTCTTTGAGATTGGAGGAGATGTTCTGGAGATTAAAGGAGATGTTCTGGAGATTGGAGGAGATGTTCTGGATGTAGGAGGAGATGTCCTGTGTGATGTCATCCTTTTCTCGGGATGTATGAGCTTGTGGTGCTGATCTCCACACTGGTTGCATCGCCTAGTACTCTTACATTGCCTAACGTTATGCCTGCCCAAGCAGTTATAACATAGGCGCGATTCTGCTATGACCTTCTCTTTCTTCTGTTAATTTAACTTCCTGAAGAGGGGCCAAAGGCGATGTAGTGCTTAATACTACAATTTCTGCAGTTATTGGAGAGGTTGTTGATAAATGGCAAGGGATGTTTTCCGATTGGCCTTTTATCTACTGCCAATTGAGATAATCCGGGCTTCTGAGATGTCTTCGCAGGCGTGGTAGCCACAGCCTTCCCGTTCAAGGCCCTTGCATAGGACCTTGTGGGAGGAGATTTAGGCCGTTGAGATGTCTTCCTGAATCCCTCGTAAGACCTACGAGTCTCGATATGTTACAGTGCTCTAGCCGTGCTAGTAAGATGACTCATTAGTTTATCTAGCGGTGGGAACTCGCGTGATGTTCCTAGTCTGGTTTCCCAGTCTTTGCGAGTCTTGTCGTCCAACGCTAATCCCACCTGATAAACGAGGATGGGATCCCATTTGTTGGTCGGGCATCCTAATGACTCTAGAGCACTGAGAGATGACGGTACTATATTGATTAATTTGTTGAGGAATCCAGATGACCTTTCCTTGTTGCGAGGAAGGGCCATCAGCCTATCKAGATGAGCCAGGATTAATAGGCGTTTGTTGTCGAATCTGTCTGACAATCTATTTTATGCTATCGTAAAAGAATCAGCGGATAATTTTAGATCTGAGATGACTTTAGCCGCTTCTCCTTCCAGGCTGGTTCTGAAATAGTGTAACTTCTCCACTTGTGAGAGGTCTGAGTTGTCTTTTATCATTGAGGAAAATAGTTCCTTAAAGGGTCTCCACTCTGAGAAGGCACCGGAGAACTTCGGTAATGAGATATTGGGAAGTACTGTCCTAAAAACGAGATGCTCTTTAAGATGTAACAGGCGGTGCTTGCTGGGAGAGTTCTTCTATCCGCAAGTTTAACAGCGTTACCCCGTCTAGATATGCCTGCATGGTCGCATCGTAGCAGTTTTCCTTAAAATACGACTGTTCCATTGCTGTTTCGCGAGATGACGATACGATGCGGTMGTGTTCGGCATCGAACTTTGACCATGCTGATCGAAGCAACTCCCTTGTGTCGACAGCGGTTGAGAGGTCTATAGCGTGAAAGTTTTTTGCATTAGCAGGCAGATTCGAGATAGTGTTAGCCAGCGCCTCTTGCAGTGCTAGTTTCGCTGCCATCTTAGGCAGGATTGCGGTGACTAGGCGAGACTGTAGTGTAGTGGTGGGGCCGTCCCCACTACTTCTGGAGATGACAATAATTCTCTAGTGCCGGATTTCCGCGCAACCTAGATTTCCCCTAGTTGACTAGAGACGTTGGAACTATCACCCTGTACTTTGAGAAGCCGAATTTCAAATTGCACTAATGGTCCCTTGAACTGTTTTTCCTGTCGCAGAACAACGTCCTGGGTACTCAGCAATGCGACAGGGGTTGTACACGACACTTTTCACAAACGTTAAATCTTGTTACACCCACAATGAATTCTAATATCCGGCTCGAAAGACCAAAGAATGTTCGAGAAAGAAAGATTAGTAGGTTTGAATGAGATGCTCTACGAGAAGACAAGGAGATAGGCGAGTTAAGCTAGTGGACTGTATAAATGAGGAATTTACTGATAGAATTTATGTGTAACAAGATTTAATAGATATTATGTACAGAAAAATAGATAGCGAAAGTATAATAGATTATTTACAAGCAGTAATAGATAAGCTACGTCACGTGTACCGGATATCACGCTACGTGTACCGGAAGTACGTAGCACGAGAAGCCGTTAGAAAAAAAAAGAAGAAAAATGTGATAATGAGAAACGAAAGAATTGATGAAACGAAGAGTACAACAAAAATGAGAGGTCAGAACGAATAAAGAGAGGTTCAGATTAGAGATAAADRTTGTGAGATTACCTGAGAAGTCGTTAATGAGAGAGAGTATAAAGAGATGGTCTAGATTAGGAAACGCGAGGTGAGAGATGAGATGGAACGGTGAGAGAGAAGAATTAAAGCAAAATGAAGACTATGAGATTAATTCACAAATTTCAGAGATGGTTAAATATACGTCCGCACTGTTTTACTTCGTAAAAGATTGTGCCGGACCACGCCACCTTTCGGTTCGATTAGAGGAACAGAGCGGAAGGGGAGAAAAGACAATACACCAATTAGCGAGTTCCACGCTAGAAAGAGATGACCAACAATCAATAGGAAGGTACCACGCAGAGGATGACGACACAGGGGACCAATGACCTTTTGGCACGTCAAGTGACGTGATCTCTTGATGAATAGAAACAATCGATATGTCTTCTTCTCAGCGATAACAGACGGCGCATTAATCATGCTAGCCAAGAGGTGCTGCTTTCTAGTCTGAGGGGCGCAATTTTGGAACATTGGTATACTCTTTGAAACTTGAAAGAAAACGTTTTATTGCTATTGTTATATAGCACTATTTAGGAGATTTTATAGTATTTAATTACAATTTATTCCAGAAAGTAGTGAAAATTTCTTTTTAAATATATTATTAAATTTGTAGCGACGGGAAAAATGTGCTACTAGAAGCAAAAGAGAATGGATGTAAGGTTTACTACAATCGAGTTTCGTCGAAAAATATTTAAATTCTTTATGTTATGTTGCCAAAAAAAGTTGTAATAAAATGATTTTTTCTCTTTTTTTAGACTGCAGTTGTTGAAAAGTAAATGATAATGGCTAGATTTTATTGAACTATACACTTTTTATTTGTTTGTATACGCTTTAAAGCTTGACAGAAAACGATAAAAACCTTGTGTTAAATAGCACTTTTATAGAAGTTTAACAGTTTTTATCTACAGTTAATTCACAAAGTAGCGAAAATTTTTATTAAATATATTGAAAATTTTTAGAGACAGTAAAATGTGCTATAAGAAACAAGACAGAATAGATGTCAAGTTGACGACAGTCGAGTTTCGTCGAAAAAGTTATAAATTTTTCACGTAAAGTATCCAAAAAATGTTGTAAAAAAGTAATTTGTTATTTTTTCTTTGACTGCAGTAATCAAAATATAAATAATGTGTGCTAAATTTTTTCGAAATTAACACATTTTATTTGTAAGTACACGCTTTAAAGCTTGAAAGAAAACAAATTATAGCTTCTGTTAAGTAGAACATTTATAAAAGTTTTATAGTTTTTATCTACCATTAAATTTACGAAGTAGGAAAAATTGTTTTTAAATATAATAAAAAATTTTTAGCGACGGTAAAAATGTGCTATTAGAAACAAGACAGAATGGATGTCAGGTTGACTTTAATCGAGTTTCGTCGAAAGAAAATTTAATTCTTCACGTTAAGTTAAAAAAAAAATTTGTAATTATTTGGTTTTTTTTTTTTTTTTGGACTACAGTTTTTGAATTATAAATGTTATTTGCTAGATTTTATTGGACTTACACTTTTTATTTGCGGGTATACGCTTTAAAACTTGAAAGAAAACGATTTATAGCTTCTGTTATTTAGAACTTTTTTAGAAATCTTATAGTTTTTACTACGGTGGAATCCAAAAAGAAGCGAAAATTTAATTTTAAATGTATGAAAAAATTTTTAGCGACAGTAAAAGTTTGCTACTAGGAACTAAACAGAATGGATGTCGGATTCATTACAATCAAGTTTTGTTTAAAAAGATATAAATTTTTTACGTAAAGTAACTAAAAAATGTTGTAATAAAGTAATTTGTTATCTTATTTTGACTGCAGTAATCAGAATATAAATGATGTGTGCTAAATTTTTTCAAAATTAACACTTTTTATTTGTAAATACACGCTATAAAGCTTGAATGAAAACGAATTATAGCTTCTGTTARRTAGYACGTTTATAAAAGTTTTATAGTTTTTATCTACAKTTWAATTCACAAAGTGAAAAAAATTTCTTTTAAATATAATAAAAAATTTTTAGCGACGGTAAAAATGTGCTATAAGAAACTAAACAAAATAATTGTTAGGTTGACTATAATTGAATTTTGTCAAACAAGTATTTAATTCTACACGTGAAGGAACAAAAAAAAGTTGTAAAAATAATAATTTCTTTTTTTAGACTTTAGTTGTTAATATATAAGTGATATTTACTGAATTTTATCAGAACAAACACTTTTTATTTGTAAGTGTACGTCTAAAAACTTAAAAAATAAACGTTTTTAGGCTTTTAATTAATAGCACTTCTTTAGATATCTAATAGTTTTTAACAAATAATTAATCTAGAAAACAGTAATAATTTTTCTTAAATATATTTAAAAATTTTGAGCAAAGGTAAAAATTTGCTATTTGATACTAAACAGAATAGATGTTAGGTTGCCTACAATCGAATGTGGTCGAAAAAAAATTAAATTCTACACGTAAAGTAACCAAAAAAGGTAGTATTAGGATGATTTTTTCTCATTTTGGACTTCAGTTGTCAAACTATAATTGATATTTGCTAAATTTTATTGAACAAAACACTTTTCATTTGTATGTATACGTCTAAAAACTTAAAAAAAAAACGTTTATAAGCTTTTGATATATAGCACTTCTTTAGAAATCTAATAGTTTTTAACTATAATTCAATTAAGAAAGCAGCGAAAATTTTTTAATATATTGAAAAATTTCTAGCGACGGTAAAAATATGGAACTAGAAACTAAACAGAATGGATGACAGGTTGAATACAATCGAGTTTCGTCGACAGAGAATTGAATTCTACGAGTACAGTAACCAAAATTAGTCGTAACAAAATGATTTTTTTGCGTTTTTTTTACAGCAGTAGTCCATATATAAGGTATATTTGCCAAATTTTTGTAGAATTAACACTTTCTATTTGTTAGTATACCCTTTAAAGATTGAAAGAAAACGTTTTATAGCATTTTTTATAACCCACTTTTATAGAAATTTTAAAGATTTTACCTACGGTTTAATCCAGAAAATAGAGAAAATTTCTTTTAAATATATTAAAAAGTTTTTACCGACAGTACAAATGTGCTATTAAAAACTAAACAGAATAGATGTTAGGTTGACTACAATCGAATTTTGTCGAAAAAGAATTGAATTCTATACGTTAAGTAACTAAAAAAAGTTTAATCAAATGATTTTATCTCTTTTCTTCGACTGCATTAGTTAAAATGTAAATGTTATTTGCTAGAATTTATTGGATTTAACTCTTTTTATTTGTTAGCATACGCTTCAGAACTTGATAAAAAACGTATTTATAGCTTATTTTATGTAGCATTTCTTTAGATATCTGATAGTTTTCAACTATTATTTAATCTAGAAAGCAGCGAAGTATTTTCTTAAATATATTAAAAAATTTTTAACAACTAAATGTGCTAATAAAAACAAAACAGAATGGATGTCAGGTTGACTAAAATCGAATTTTGTCAAAAAAGTATTTAATTCTTCACGTTAAGTTACAAAAAAAAGTGTTTATAAAATAATCATTTCTTTTTTTGGACGGCAGTTGTTAAAATATAAATGATATTTGCTGATTTTTTTCAGAACGAACACTTTTTATTTGTGAGTATACGTCTAAAAACTTAAAAAATAAACGTTTTTAGGCTTTTATTAAATAGCAATTCTTTGGAAATCATATAGTTTTTAACTATTATTTATTCTAGAAAGCAGTGATAATTTTTTTTAAATATATTAAAAAATTTTAAACGAAGGTAAAAATTTGCTGTTTGAAACTAAACAGAACAGATGTTAGGGTGCCTACAATCGAATTTGGTCAAAAAAAATTGAATTCTACTCGTGAAGTAACCAAAAAAGTTGTAATTAAATGATTTTTTCTCTTCTCTTAGATTGCAGTTGTTAAAATGTAACTGATAATGGCWAGATTTTATTTACCTATACAATTTTTATTTATTAGTATACGCCTTAAAACTTTAAAGMTAACGTTTCCTAGCTATTGTTATATAGCACTATTTTTGAAATTTTATAGCAATTAACTGCAATTTAATCCAGAAAGTTGTAAAAATTTTTTTTTTAATATATTAGTAAATTTTTAGCGACGGTAAAAATTTGCTACTAAAAGCAAAACAGAATGGATGTCAGGTTTACTACAATCGAGTTTCGTCAAAAAAGAATTGTATTATTTACGCTATGTAACCAAAAAAAGTTGTAAAAATATGATTTTTTCTTTATTCYTGGACTGCAGTTGTTGAAATGTAAATGATAATGGCTAGATTTTATTGAACTATACACTTTTTATTGGTTAGTATACGCTTTAAAACTTGAAAGATAACGTCTCATAGCTATTGTTATATGGCACTATTTTAGAGATTTTATAGTATTTAACTACAATTTAATCCAAAAAGAAGCGAAAATTTCTTTCAAAATATAATAAATATTCTTTAGAGAAGGTAAAAAGTGCTATTAGAAACTAAACAGAATAAATGTTTGGTTAACCACAATCAAATTTTTCCGAAAAACAATTGAATTTTACACGTTANACACTTTTTATTGGTTAGTATACGCTTTAAAACTTGAAAGATAACGTCTCATAGCTATTGTTATATGGCACTATTTTAGAGATTTTATAGTATTTAACTACAATTTAATCCAAAAAGAAGCGAAAATTTCTTTCAAAATATAATAAATATTCTTTAGAGAAGGTAAAAAGTGCTATTAGAAACTAAACAGAATAAATGTTTGGTTAACCACAATCAAATTTTTCCGAAAAACAATTGAATTTTACACGTTARAAAACTAAATAAAATTGTAATAAAATGATTTTTACTCTTTTCTTCGACTGCAGTTTTTAAAACCTAAATGATATTTGCTAGATCTTATTGTAACCAACACTTTTTATTTTTTTATATACGCTTTAATACTTAAAAGACAAGGTTTATATAGCTTTTTTTATATACGATTTCTTTAGATATCTGATAGATTTCATCTATTATTAAATCTAAAAATCAGCAAAAATTTTTTTTAAATATATTRAAAATTTTTAGCAAAGGTACAATGTGCTATTAAAAACAAGAAAGAATGGATGACAGGTTGACTACAATCGAGTTTCGACGAAAAAGAATTGAATTCGAAACATAAAGTTACCAAAAAATGTCGTAATAAAATGATTTTTTTCCAGATTCTTGAATGCAGTAGTCCAAATACAAATCATGTTTGCCTAATTCTTTCGGACCTTACACTTTTTATTTGTAAGTATAAGTTTTAAAGCTTGAAAGAAAAAGTTTTATAGCGTCTGTTAAATAGAACTTTTTTAGATTGTTTTTATTTTATACCTACGCTTTAATCCAGAAAGTTGCGAAAATTTCTATCTAAATGTATTAAGAATTTTTAGCGAAGGTTAGAATGTGATTTTAGAAACTATAGAGAAAAAATTATTGGTTTACTACAATCGAATGTAGTTGAAATATAATTGAATGCTACACGTGAAGTAACCAAATAAAGTTGTAATTAAATAATTTTTTTCTGTTTTCTTCGTCTGCAGTTGTTGTAAAATAAATGATATATGCTAGATTTTATTGGACATACTAATTTTTATTTGTTAGTATACGCTTTAAAACTTCAAATAAAACGATTTATAGCTTTTAAAAAATAGTTTTTTTTTAAAAAATGTATAGTTTTTAMMTACGGTTTTGATCCAGAAAGTAGCAAAAATTTCTTTTTACATATATTCAAATATTTTTAGCAACGGTAAAAATGTGCTATTACAAACAAAACAGAATGGACGTCAGGTTTATTAGAATCGA
>NW_014570162.1:30416-34011 GCF_001313835.1 Polistes canadensis
TTCTTCAAAATACAATTGAATTCTACACGTGAAGTAACCAAAAAAARTTGTAAATAAATGATTTTTCTTTGTTTTCCTCGTCTGCAGTTGTTGTAAAAAAAATGATATATGCTAGATTTTATTAGCAATAACAAGTTTTATTTGTAAGTACACGCTTTAAAGATTGAAAAAAAACGTTTCATAGCGTCTGTTAAATAGCACTTTTTTAGATTGTTTTTACTTTATAACTACGCTTTAATCCAGAAAGTAGCTATAATTTTTTTCTAAATATATGAAAAATTTTTTAGCGAAGGTTAAAATGTGCTTTAAGAAACTATACAGAAAAGATGTTTGGTTTACTACAATCGAAGTTTGTCGAAATATAATTGAATGCTACACGTGAAGTAACCAAATAAAGTTGTAATACAATTATTTTTTTCTGTTTTCTTCGTCTGCAGTTGTTGTAAAATAAATGATATATGCTAGATTTTATTAGACCGAACACTTTTTGTTTGTTAGTATACGCTTTAAAACTTAAAAGAAAACATATTATAGCTTTTGTTATATTGCTCTTTTTTAGAAATTTTATAGTTTTTAACTACAGTTTTAATCCAGAAAGTAGCAAAAATGTCTTTTTAAATATACCAAAACATTTTTAGCAACAGCAAAATTCTGCTACTACAAACAAAACAGAATAGACGTCAGGTTTAATACAATCGAGTATCGTTGAAAAAGAATTGAATTCCTCACGTTAAGTAAAAAAAAAAATGTAATAAGATGATTTTTTCTATTTTTTTGGACTGCAGAGGTGAAAATATAAATATTATTTGCTAGATATTATTCTAACTAACATTTTTCATTTGTTAGTATACGCTTTAAAACTTGGAAGAAAATGTTTTATAGCTTTTGTTCTATAGCATTTCTTTAGATATCTGATAGTTTTTACTAATAAATAATCTAGAAAAAAGCGAAAATTTTTCTTAAATATATTGAAATGTTTTTAGCGACGGTACAATGTGCTTTTAAAAACAAAACATAATAGGTTTCAGGTTGACTACAATCAAGTTTCATCGAAAAAGAATTAAATTATAATTGTAAAGTAACTAAAAAATGTCGTAATAAAATGATTTTTTTCTTTTTTTGGGTTGCAGCTGTTAAAATATAAATTTTTTTTTTTTACATATTATTCGAACAAACAATTTTCACTCTTAAGTATACGCTTTAAAACTTAAAAGAAAATGTTTTATAGCATTAGTTCTATAGCATTTCTTTAGATATCTGATAGTATTTATTAATAATTACTCTAGAAAGCAGCGAAAATTTTTCTTAAAATAATTGAAAAGTTTTTAGAAAAGGTACAATGTGCTATTGAAACAAGACAGAATGGATATCAGGTTGACTACAATCGAATTTTGTTAAAAAATAATGGAATTCTATACGAGAAGAAACAAAAAAAATTTGCAATAAAATGATTATTTCTCTTTTCTTCGACGGCAGTTGTATAAAAGTTAATGATATTTGCTAGACTTTATTTGACCTAACCCTTTTTATCTTTTAGTACACGCTTTAAAACTTGAAAGAAAAAGTTTTAAATCTTTTGTTATATAACACTTCTTTACATATCTGATAGTTTTAAACTATTATTTATTCCAGATAGAAGCGAAAATTTTTTTTAAATATACTGACTAATTTTTTGCGACGAAAAGATGTGCTATTAGAAACAAGACAAAGTGTATGTCAGGTTGACTTTTGATGTTAATGAGTTGTATAATATTGAAAATATTAAGATACTCAAATTGTATTTAAGATGCAAAGAAATTAGATGAATTTAGTACTTTAATTCAAATAGAAAGAGACTTGATGTATTAGGTATTTTTATTTAAATGAAAAGCGATTTGATGTGTTGAGTACTTTGAATCAAATAGAAAGAGATGTATTGTTTTATGTACATTTATTTAAATCGAAAAATATTTGATTTGTTAGGTACTTTTTTTTCATTGAAACAAAAATTTAWTTAGTTAGGTACTTTATWWCAAGYCGAAAAAGATTTAAAAATTTGAGAYYTTTATTTAAATAGAAAAAAATTTGATTACGTAGGTACTTTTATTCAAATAAAATAAGATTTGATAAATTAAGTACTTTAATTCAGACGAAAAAAGATTTTAAAAGTAAAACATTTTTTTTTAAATGGAATAAGATTTGATGAGTTAGGTACTTTTATTCAAATAAAAAGAGATTTGATTAGAATAGTGCTTTCAATTCATTGGTAAAAGATTTGATGTACTGTGTACTTGCATTAAAATTGAAAGAGATTTAATGATTTGAGTACTAATATTTAAATGCAAAGAGATTGATGAGTTGAGCACTTTTGTTTAAATAGAAAAAGATTTACGGAGTAAGGTACATCTTTTTAATTAGGAAGTTATATGATAAATTAAGTAATTTTATTTAAAATGGAAGACGTTCAATTTGTTAAGTTTTTTTTTATAACAAAAAAAGATTTAATAAGATTAGTACTTTCTTTTAAACGAGAGCAGATTTGATAAGTTGGGTACTTTTAATCAAACAGAAAGCTATTTGATTAGTAAATTTTTTCTATTCAAGCAAAAAGAAATTTAATGAGTTATCTACAATAAATCAAGTAGGAAGAGATTTTTTTAGTTATGTTCTTTTATCTAAATAGAAAAACTTTTGATATTTTGAGTACTTTCATTCTAAATTATTAAGATTTAATGAGTAAAGTACTATATAATTAAAATAAAAAGAGATTTGATAATGTAAGTACTTTTACTTAAATAGAAAGAAGCTCAATGCGTTTAGTTCTTTCATGTAATTAGAAAAAGATTAGATGCGTTGAATACAATATTTCAAATAAAAAAAGATTTTATGAGTTAAGTACTATAATTAAGATTAAAAAAAACTTTATTTTTTAGGTACTTTTATTTAAATAGATGGAAATTAGATAAGTTAAGTAACTTAATTTCAATGAAAAGAGATTTAATGAGTAAGTACTATCTTTTAATTAAGAAAAGATTTGATTAGTAAGGTAATTTTATTTAAAATAAAGAAATTTAATTTGTAAAGTTTTCTTATTTAAAAAAAAAGAGATTTAATGAGTTAAGTACTTCTATTCAAATAGGAAGAGATTTGATGCGTTGTGTACTTTTATTTAAATGTAAAGAGATTTGATGAGTTTAAAGCTTTTATTAAATTTAGAAAATATTTAATGACTTAAGTACTTTTATTCAAATAGAAAAAGATTTAATGAGTAAAGTACTTTTATTTAATAGAAAGAGCTTGGATGAGTGAAGTACTTGACTTTAAACGGATAGAGGTTTGATAAGATAGATACTCTCCTTTAAGTATATAGAGATTTAATGAGTTAAGTAGTTTTGTTCGAATAGAAAAAGATCTTTTTAGTTAACAACTTTTATTCAAACGTAAAGAGATTTGATTAAGTGAGTACTTTTGTTTAAATAAACAGAGATTTTCTAAGTTAAGTACTTTTTTTCAAATTAAAAGTTATAGGATTAGGAGACAACTTTCATTAAAATAGAAAGTGTTTATGAGTTACGAATTTTTATTTAAATAAAAAGAGAATTGATATTTTAAGTAC
>NW_014570163.1:0-4609 GCF_001313835.1 Polistes canadensis
ATTATTTTTATTAGTAACTTATAATATTTGTACTTTTACTGTTTCTTAATTAAATTTTTTAATATAAAATCACGCGTTTAAATTTAATTTTATTTTACAAACGGTAAATAGAGATTGGATAAAAATAAATAGGTACTTCAAATGATAAGTGCATCTGTGAATTGGACCACTTATATGTTAGGCTATTTCATGACTCGATTCTATGATTAATGTAGTTTTCTTTTTGTTACAGGTGATCATCGTTGGATTTAATAACAAATTTTGGAGATATTTTGCTTTTGGAACTTTATGACTACTTTTTAAAATATATATATTTTGTATATTATATTAATATGCATTTCTGAAGGCACACATAAAAACTAAGTATGGCATATACATTTTTATTTGGAATTCTATAACAAATATTGATCTTAATATTAGTGAAAATGTATCAAAGATTTGGCATATTGTTTTTAACAAAATAATTGTCAAATTTACATTAATATTTTCAATACTCAGAAACGGAAATTCACGATTTTTTTAAAGAGTTTCACAGTCAATCATACTTTCTTTTATCAATCTATTGATTGATTTCTTTCTTATTCCTTATTATTGAATTTAAATTTTTCTAAAAAACCAAAAAACGAAAGCTTCTACATAAAATTCGTTGAATTTTAGAATACCCAAATATGTTATAAAACGAGGTTCTTAAAATTTCGGAGAACACAGAATAATTACATTATAATGGCAAAAATTAATCGTAAAACGTAGGCTTTAGCGTAGACTTCTAATATAAAATTGTTATTAGGATACATTCAATTACAAATGTGATTTAAATTTAAAATTTACGTGACGAGTTACCATCGGTTTCCGTGGTGTAGTGGTTATCACATCCGCCTAACACGCGGAAGGTCCCCGGTTCGATCCCGGGCGGAAACATTTTTTACATTTTTTTATTCGTTCAATGAAAAATTATTTTTTTTAATATTTGAAGATATTAATATTTTCGTTTAATATTTTTGCGACGCTTGAAATATTAATTTTATTCAAAATTCTTTTTATTTAATAATAAGAATATAAAACATTATTGTAAAAATTTGAAGGTAGATTAAAACATATATTACAAGCGGTTTCCGTGGTGTAGTGGTTATCACATCCGCCTAACACGCGGAAGGTCCCCGGTTCGATCCCGGGCGGAAACATTTTTTTTATTTTCTTTTTTAACTTTATTAATTATTTAATTTTTTATTTTTTTTTGTATGTGTCGGATATCTCGCAATAAGTTTTCATAAATATAAATATTAGATATAATTTTTGTTGATTAAGTTTTTAATATTCATTACTCATGATCAGTATGTATATCTATACGATTTTTAATTATTCTCTGATGGTAATCACTACACTTACCGACGTAACTAACGTTCTTACCAAAAATCGGTAACAAAGTCCTTAACAAAAGTCGGTATTAAAGTTCTTTCTAAATGTCGGTAATAAAGATCAATATTATAGTTCCTATTATTTGGAAATCTTATAAAAGGTGCTACAAATTCAACAGCATATACATCGCCGCTGTGTATCTAATGTAATATCGATGTAACTGAATGCTTAATTTACGAGCTGTATCTTAGCGTTACTAAGGAATCAAAGACTAAGTATTTTTAAGCTTGATTTCGTTCTCGACAAGTTACTTGCATTAATCCAATTTACGTGTATCAATTGCATCTCTTTAATACTTGGAGCAAATTTATTTACATAAAAATCGCAAGGTCAGTAAATGAATCAGATTATTTATCGTAATATTAATTAAAAAATTTTGTCGTGACATAAAATAAAATAAAGATTTGCTAAGAAATAAACGTAGAATAACGAGTTAAGCGTTAAAAACACTTTGCATTTTTGTATTCGTTATAATGTTAACTCGCAAGTAGGAGAAATTCTCTCCCCGCAGGTGAAATGATCAAAGTTCGGAGGGTTTGCTTGTCGGCTGTCGACATCAATTTGGAGTTAATATGTCAGAAGGAAAGTACGGGATCGGCTCAGAGTCGTCTTTGATCTCGACGCCCTGTATACACTTCTCCTATTCTTGCTACTCCTTCCTTCTCTTCGTTCGTTAATCGTGACGGTTGTCCGGCACCTTCCGAAAACTCACCCTTACAGTCACACGCCAGAAAACGACGTAATCGGAGGGATTGCTAAATCCAATTTTATTGTTTGCCCGCTTAGGACTGCTCGAATTACTCTCTCTATTTCTTTCTATCTTTCTTTCTTTCTTTCTTTCTTTCTCAATCGAGAGAGAAAGAGAAACCATTACGTACACGATTTTAATCGGTTATGCGATTATTATCTGCCAAGGGAGATAGACACGCTTTCATTTCGTATTCTCAATCACTAATTATTGGAAATAGAAAGATAGAAATCATCATAATATATAAAAAGCTACTCAACCTTATTTCATTGCAAATTTGCTTTCGTTTTTATTACTTTTCATATTTTCATTGTCACTCTTCATATATGCACGTGTACGTGTACACGCATGCAGCACAAGTCAAAAGATTAGGATACCTTCGTAGGCTCGAGTTAGTTCTCTTCTCATTTATTTATAATAAAATCTCTATACAATCAATAATGGAGGAGTGAGCGAGTGAACGAGAACGTTCAAAGGAAGAAAAGAAAAATGTCACAACAGATTTTGTAATATAACACACGTATGGCGTTCGACCAAAAGTCGTAGATCATTTCGTCGGTTAGAGAAAAGGGGGAGGAGAGGAGGAGGAGTAGGTAGAGAGGTGTGCTGCGAGCTGCACATTATAACGGGGACATAATGGTGTACCAATGTGTACATATTCTCCTCCGGGGACACAGAATGTGCTTTTGGTGTTTGGTCTCCATTAATATCGGATCGACTCGATGGTTATACTGCAGTCCACCATCTCTTCTGTATCATCTCTCGGTATCATCTCTCTTTCTCTCTTTTTTTTTTTTTTATAGAGCCATATGTCTCCGATGCATCGCAACCCCCATCCTCCTGCTAGTGTACGCTCATTTGTCAGCACACAATCTGCCATCGTTTGCGATTTGATGTTTGTAGTCAAAACACGTGGACAATATTTTTGCAAAATTACGAGCAGCACCGTTGCAGGGACAAATTTCAGCCCTCCTATCATTCATCTTTTTTTTTTTTTTTTCGGGGGTTTTTCTTTTTTTTTCTTTTCGAATGGAAAAAATACCTGTGTCGCGTTGACGAACTACGCCGTAAACACGTTGCAAATCATTGAATCGTTTTATTGCATAGTAGATACAATTTATTATTTTATCAATCGCGTATTTTAAAAACGCGTTTTCGAGATTTTGTTATTTTATTTGATTTTCTTTTCTTTTTGTGTATTGTTAGAAATATATTTTGTCACGTCATAGAGAAATACGAGAAACTGTAAGGACTATATTTAATCTAGAGGAAGGAAGACAGTCGATGCAGAAAAATGAAACGATCTTGTAGATATTAGGGGTTGTTGAATAAGCCGAAGGGTTCCCGATTCCGTGTCCTTCGGGTGCATTTAAAAAGATCATGGGATATAGAACAATGTAGGGCCTTTTATCCTATTCTATCAGTTTCCTTTTCCCTTTCGTCCTTTTTTACTACGAACAAAAAAAATAAAAAAGAAAATATCAATTGAATCTTGGTTTCTCTATTATTATTTCTTCCACATATTGTGAAATACACCTACTAACAAATTTCGTAAACATTTACTGATATATTTTACGATTTTTGTTATTAATTATAAAACTATTTTTGCGAGAGACACACAATATGAACTTTTGAGTTTTTCGTAGAAGTGTGAAATAAAAATAAAACGAAGAAAAATAATATGCTTATCGTATTTACGAGAAGGGTAGGGTGGTGACGCATGGAGAAAGGAAAAAAAAGAAAAGGAAGAAGGGGGGTGCGTGGAAGCGCGAAATAGTGCGGGACTTTTTGGAGTGGGGGAGAAAAAGATCCAGACAAACCTCCCTTTTTTGGGTTTGGGGTTGCGTATAATATCAATGGACGATGACTGGGTGCCGATGATCGCGTCACATTAGCAGTCAAGCGTTCTATGAGCGACTACCACCACCGTTCGTTCTTCCTACGAATTTAATACGCGCTAGCGCTTCTCTCTCTTTCTATCTCTTTTCATCCCCCTGCATACGAACACAAGACATATACACGCACGCGTATACGCACACACATATATACACATTTGTTATATTATATCGCAGTAACCCCTAGCTAGAGTAGCGGTACGGTTGGTTCGATGTAAAATAAACGATATCTAATTACAACCGAGATCCATTTATGTAGCGCGAATTTCGAAGGGGCTCTGAAAGGTGCTTGCTTCTTCCGCATAATTGGATAACGAAATTATGTCTTCAGACAAATGTACATATGGTAGATCAAGAATAGAAGATATATTTCAGATTATTATATATATGTGTTTTTTTTTTTCACAAGATCTACGTATATTTTGTATCATTTTTTTCATTTTACAATACATCGATGTAAATATTTTATGCAATATAGTTACGGGAAATAAACAAATTATTCTTTTCGTTAGTTAACCCTTCTTTGCATGATTTTTTCTTTTTTTTTTTT
>NW_014570163.1:5059-18327 GCF_001313835.1 Polistes canadensis
AGGTTACTCGTAATGCACAGCGCGTTTCGTTGGTTGCATATTTCTTTTCCGTTTTTATTCTCTTGTTGTTTTATAACTACTCTTTTTTTTTTTTTTTTCTTTTTTTTTTTTTTTTTTTTTTTTTTTTTTTTTTTTTTTTTTTTTTTTTTTGTTATACCTATTCTGCTTTTTTTTTTTTGTTCCTGGCTCACCAGGCTGCCAAATGGGTGAGAGGAGGGTGGGACGGGGGGGGAGTAGAGAGAGGAAGAATGGCAGGGAGGAAGGGTGGAGGGAGAAGGGAGGTTTCGCGCTGTGGGTGTTCCCAGCGATGATTAATTAGCGTTTGATGAATATGTATGAGGGAAAGGCAACTCTGATACGTACGCCCGCATAGGATAGTTACGAGAACCCAAAGAGAATAAAAGAGAGAGAGAAAGAGAGAGAGAGAGAGAGAGAGAGAGAGAGAGAGAGAGAGAGAAAGAGAAAGAAAGACGAAGAGTCGAGGTCGAGCATCCCTTCGTGCGTTACAATAACGTTCAATCCCCCTACGGTATACCTCGTTTCGATCCCTACCCGGTTTCTCTCTCTCTTTCTCTCTTTCACCCTTTCTTGCACGGTTGTGTCAGGAAAAGTCGTGTTTTTGCACGATTGTTTGGGAAAAATTCGAGTTTTTGCACGATTGTTTAGGAAAAATTCGCCATTTTGCACGGTTGTGTCAGAAAAAATTCGCGTTTTTACACGGTTGTGTCAGGAAAAGTCACGTTTTGGCACGGTTGTGTCAGAAAAAGTCGAGTTTTGGCACGGTTGTGTCAGGAAAAGTCGCGTTTTTGCACGGTTGTGTCAGGATTGCGTCTCTTTGTTTTTTACTGTCTCTGTCTCTCTCATTATTTGTGTATTTTTCATTCCTTCTCACTCTCTCTCTCTCTCTTTTTATGTATATGTATAAAATATATGCATATATTTGTATGTCATTCTCTTTCTCTCTCTCTCTCTCTCTCTTACCTTTCTCAAATTGTCTTTCATTTTCTTTTTTCTTATTTTTTTTTTTAAATCGTCTTTATCTTTCTATTTCCATTTCTCTCCATTTTAGCTCGACGGCATTCACAGGGAGAGTCCTTCGTGAGATGTTTAACAATGCGTTTCTCCGTTGCGAGATGACGTCGCTTACTATTCCACCGTGTGATATACGTTTGAGCGATAAAAGTGCACAACTACCATACCCGCCCTCCCCTCATCGAAAAAGTCGCGTTCGTGAAAGATTAACGGAGAAACAGAGGGGGATGGAAAGAGAAAAGGATACGAACGAATTACGCGACACAATTTGATAGAACGAACTAACGAACGAAAGAAATATTTATTGAACTTTGGATAGAAACAAGATGATTTTTTTTTTTCGTATTTAAGAATTAGTAGGGAAAATGGGATTAAATTTTTGAACGCAATAATTATTTTATCATTAATTAGCGATCTATGATTAACGCTATTTATAATATATGAAATAATTTATCAATGATTTTATTTTACACGTTTTGACGATAGAATTAGTCTTGAGATACATGTTGTAAATCGTTGATTAACTTAATCACAAAACACTTTGTAAATTATTGACAAAAGTATATGGTAGAGACATTTTTAATTATTATGATGAATTGTATTTCGTAGACACATTCGTTTATCTCCATTTCACATCTTTTTAATATTTCTTTTACACCCCTACTTATTAATTCTATTTTTTTTTTTTTAACGTTTTTAATCAACCTTTCGCGATTTTATTTTTGTATAAAAAAAATGAAAAACATTGGAACACGTAGGTAGTATAGAAGCATTCGTTAAATGGTCTCTCTCTCTCTCTCTGCACGTTTCTAAATGGTCAAAATATCATCCGAGAGGGCGGTCGGATGAGAGAGAGGCATATCAGAGGGGTAGAAGGAGGCATGGGGGTTTAGATTTTGGCTGAAAGGCCAACGCGCGTTCGGATTGTTCGCGCGCGAGCAGAACAATGCAAACAATGGCCGGGGACCACCGGGTATGCTGCGGTGAGCCTCCGGCTTACGCGACCGAATACAATTACATTATGAACTCGATTACCATTTAAATGGAAACAAACGTGAAATGCTAAAATACACCACCAACGTTGTCCCCCTCCTCCTCCTCCTCCTCCTCCTCCTCCTCTTCCTCCTCCAATTCTAGCTCCACTTTTCTCCTCCTACACCACCCATCGTAGCTCATCGTGAACCCAGTCCCTATTCACCTTCCACCCACACCCCTAACCACTCACCCTTCCCCAATATTTATCGAGTTATGTTTGGATCTATCTATTTTGCTATATCGATATAGCAAACTATCGTTTCTTGATCTATCACGATGCAAATTCGTGAGAATGCATTCTGCAATGATTTCGAAGGATTCGTCCTTGTAGGAAAGTTCGAAATTGTGTATGGGAATATGTGTATGGGAAAGAGAGAAAGAGAGAGAAAGAATGTAACGCAAATACAATACTTCTTTTTTCAATTTTTTCAACACGTTCATTTAACATTCATAACGCTCAAATATATCGAGTTAGAAGTATGAATTTATTATTTTTGTTTTCTTTTTTCGGTTAGTTTTTATATAAAATATGCAAATAATTATGCGTGCAATTTTTTCTTGAATGGAAACAGTAACGTACACAAGGTTTATAAATGGAGGATATAAGAGGAACGGGGGTCTCCCGCTCGTACCCTTCGTCTCGGAATTCTAACGATCGAGCACTTAATTCCTTAATGAAGCGCGTCAGGAGGGTAGTGCGTCTCGTATAAAATGGCGCACTTGTGCACTGATTTCACGGGCCACCTGTCGCACCACTGGTGCAATACCACCCCATTGCTTTCGTCCTATCGGTCACGCAGAGTGTTAGGCATTTATTCTCACAGTTGAGAACTCGACTAAATCTCTTTTAAAAGTATACGAAGACAATCGAAGGAAATTCGAATTTTGTTTTCATCATCATCTTTCATTCTTAAATTAACCAATTAAAATATTTGTGGGCCATTAATTATGAAAGTGGTCTTTCACGATAAGTGAAAATTTAAAAAAAAAAAGAAATTATGAATTTATTCATTATTTCACACACGACACATTACTTCTAAATTAAATTAATTCAATATAATTTTTCCCAATATACTGTCATAAATAAATAATTAGATAGTGTTTGTTATTTCAAATATATATTATATAGAATTCCATTTACAATTATTATTGAAAAGTAATACTTTTTAAATATCTCGAAACAAGATATATATCACTTATACCACTTTCATAATTATAGACACATTTAATAATTGCATAAATTATAAATACGATATCACATTAATCCTATAGATAAATAATGAATCATTTAGAAAAAAAAAACATAACAAAAAACAAGAGAAAGATCTTAAATATTACGAACAAGAAAAAAAAGTGATACTAGTAGTGATAGGTGGAACATCAAAGACTCATCGATCTTGCCCTAGGTCGGCCAACTTGCACCCTTCGAGATAGGAACCGAAAAAAAAGAAACAAAGTCGAGTAGAGATAGAGAAAACGAATGATAGCTAGTAAAAGGTAGGCGTGTAGAGAACTGTCAAAGCTCGTTCCTTATTTCTCGAGCTGAAGAATCGAACATACGGGCTGGTAGACAATGGGTAGGAGGGAGTGTCCTTTATATATATATATACATGCGGTCAGTGTATATGAATGTGTGTATATGTATGAGTATCTGTACATGTGTGTGTAGGAGAAAGACAGAGAGAGGTGTTTCGACAAAGGCTGACCAAAGGCAGGGACATTCAAATGGTAATCGGGCTCGCGTCTAACGTACATACGTACACTGGACCCTTCCTCTTCCCTTTTCGAAGGGATCTTCTATATCTCTCCCTCTCTCTCTCTCTCTCCTTTCTGTTCTGGCACCCTCTAGGTTAGTGTCTACACCCCGCACATTCGCACCAGAATCAAACCAAATATTGGCAATATCATCCCTTCGGTATTGTCCTCGGCTAGCTGGCTCCTCCAAGAGCATGCTGGGAAACGATGTACATTTGAATGCACGATTCCATTGCCCCGAAACGGAATATCGGCTCGAAGATATTAGAGGATTACCGTTTAAACGGAGAATTCTAGCGATATCCTCCTACTACCTACGAGGTTACAACTTCAACTCATATTTTGGACATTATTTTCGAAATTTGGAATAAGAAGATCACGATAAACGAGATTCTTGGGAATATATTATACGAGACACGTTGAATTTTCTATGTTTTCTTATACGGTGATAAAGAATTATTTTTTTTTTTTCAAATATACTAAACAAATTTTATACTTTTTTTTATTACTGAAAATATATTATTCTCTACGTTGAATACAATTTAAAGTTTTCTTTAAATCTAATTTCATCATCATATGTTCACGCAAAGTTAATATTTTCTAAATGAAAATAAAAATCGATCATCTATCACACGCGTCTCGTATAATTCGTAGATTTTAAATTGTATTTTTATAGGGAAGAACGTGTTAGAATTTAAGCAATGATGAAACTATTCAAATTCCGTGCTTAATTTTTCTGATTCGAATTCGACAATAGATTACTTTTTTTTTTTTGTTTAAATCATCGTTCGTTGTATATTGACGATAACGATCGCTATTATTATTATTGAAATAAATAAGTAAATAAATAAAAATATTAAAAAAAAAATGTATGTAAAAATGTATTATATTTTCGAATTGGAATCTTGGTTGAATCCTATTCTGGTGTATCTAGCAATACACGATCGTTTTGTTGATTCAGGGTGTACACGAACCACGCACGTGGCCGTTAGCTCGTTGTAGGCGTACGCAAAGCTCCCGCAACCCGAACTTCAGCACGCGCCGCGATTACGCGATTACGCGATTACGCGTGTCGACGAGCTAGCTATCGTTGGCCCTTTCGCGAGAGATGTTAAGGGCGATGAAGGTAAAAGAAGAAGAGGTTCCTTCACGGCTGATCTCTTTTATATGGGCAATGACGTGGAAAATTTCTCCGATCGAGGAGAGTCACCGTTCCCTCATTTTCTCGCAATACCCCCTCCTCTCCCTACCCCTTATTCTACGGTTTTTTTTTTATTGGTCTTTACCTACTCATCCCAATAAACGCATCTGTCGGATTTTCTTTCCGAAGTAACATCGAATTTTTCCCTTATTTTTGGATTTATATTATATTATTCGTCGGGATATTATTTGATATCGAAATATATTTGTACACATTGTTTTGTTTGTTTGTACTCCCTTACAATAATTAATTATTATCTTTTATGTTATGGGATTAATGATAAAGGGGTAATATTGACTACTGTAATTTTTTCTTATTGAGAATTTTTAAGTTGTCATCTGACATTTCATTGTGTAGTTAACAATTTGGATCGATAATTAATTTCGGGATATATTAGGACATGTAAAGTATTCGTTTATATAATATATGAATTATTTTCATGAATTTTAAATGTAAAAGTATCTCCCGAAATAGATCTCCACGTTATTCTGGTTACACTCTGTACATGTTCGGGATAATAAAACCAGAAATAAATCAAATCGGAATTAACCTAGAATGAATCGAGAAAAGTATTATAATGTATAGGATAATGACGAATCGATAAATTGCGAATATTCTCTTGAAACAAAACAATTGTACGAGTTTCGTTAAAAATAGGATATGATTCAAATAATGGATTGTGTGTGCATCGATAATCCAATAAAAAGATTTGATAAAAGGGACCAGTGAAAATTTCATTTAAACGTATGTGACTCGTAGGTATTATATAGGTAGAGACTAGTTAGATAGGAATATATTAGAGATCTAGGCGGGATTTGACGTGTCGCATCGCGAGGTCACCAAAGTAGTTGCAGCGTGGCAAGAATTACCCAGGGTGCTGAACGGGGGATTGATGCATGTTACCGCACGAGCCGACACGTGCCATCGTCTCGCTTTATACAAACAGCATTATGCACGCTTGTGCTAACATAAATTACTGCGGGTTTAATATTGGACGTCAGCGTTGCCCATGGCCGACCACCTCCTGAGAGAGCAAAATACGTTAAATGCGGGGAACCAACTAACCGTGTGTGTAATGTGCCCTTCATTCATTCATTCATTCCTTCCTTACTTCCTTCGTTACTTTTGATACACGAAATTTCTATACTTTGAGAAAACAGGTGAAATAATCTACCTTTTTCGTCGATTATATTTTTCTTTTCTAGTTAGTCACTTTTCGAAATTTTTTGTATTTCGTCTAAAAATAATTATTTTCTTATCATAAATTTGATGTATATAATTTGTTCATTTTTTTGTATTTTATCATACGTGTATATTTAAACAGCCCCTGTTTACGATTAAAACGATTCAATAATCCAGGAAGTGTTTGCGGAGTAATTACAAATCGTTTCGATAAATGCACTTATTCAAATCATTTATTATTTTTCATTTATTTTTAAATGAGGTAAAATATATATATATAGAGATTATAATAGCAATGTAAAAAAGTATATTAGAATTTCACAATATAGTTAATGATTAATCGAATTAACGCGTTAAAATAATTTACAGTTACTGTTCGCATTATTCGATAGTGAAGTTGGATTATCTTTAGAAAAAACAAAAGAAAAACACGAAAATTCTGTAACAGAGCAATCATTATCTTTCTATGAGTATTACAGATACTTTAAAGGTTTAAAAACCGATCGAGTTAAGAAGAGACTTCCGGTGAAAAGCCAAAGATCAAAAGAAATTTCACCCCAATTCCGATCCTAATTCATTCATGAGGGAACCAAGTTAATTCATGTAGAAGGTCTGTGTCCTATCATTCTCTATAGGGTGTCCACTTATCGAGACCGTTTGTTCTTTCTTCTTCTTCTTCCTCTTCTTCCTCCTTTTTCTTCTGTTCCTCTTGTTGGTTTGAGAAGCGCGAAGCACTTATGTAGGGCTCCTAAGACCACATAAAGTCACTTACAACCAACTCTCTCGTCTTTTAGGATTCCGTTGAATGAGCTTATTGTGAAATTCAAGATTTACCACGAATGATACCATTCACACGAAACTTTTCGATAGTTTCCATCCTCGAACATTTCTTCCCCCCTGCCCCGATTTCATCAGGATACTGAAATATTTCTTCTACATTGAAAAATATTCGAATTTATTTATTTCTTATTTAATTTGTCAATATATGTGAGACATATTATTGTGAGTGTTCGAAAAGTTATGGTAGGATAACGTTTTTAAAAATTGACTCTATATATAAGATAGTGAAAACTTATGACTGTAATAAAAATGATGTTATATTAACTTATGAACATAACTATCAAGTTGCTGAGGAAGTCTCAAATAGAAACGAAACGTTCAACGGATAAATGTATTGTTCATCTAAATTAAACCTGTCCAAAAAAAACTTCCCTAAGAAGTAAACTTAGTAATAATATTAAAAAATTTTGGATAAGAACAAAAATCTTTATTATATTAACATTATTGTGAACAATTATTATTAAAAGTTTAAAATTGCTGCTACGTACAATTCAATGAATATCGCGTTAACACAAACGTGTAATAATATTTGATATAATTCTAAATTAATCGATACAGATTATAGATTTCTATATAAATCTCGATAAATTATTTGAAATTTGTATCCGATAGTTGTTTAATATCCTAAATTCGTCTATCAAAAATGTGTATCCAAATTAAACTAAACATTAGGTAATTTAAATCGGCACCCCGTTAAAACGATCACAAATCGTCGATTAAATTCTTGCAACAAAACAGGATCGGGAAACGTAAATAGATCGTAATCTTGTGCCAATAGTGTTTTCGATATCGCTACATTCACGATAGAGAGCAGGGTATGTTTGAAGCGATAATGATCTTATCGTTTTTTGGGGTTATGGGGGTCAGTCAGTCGTCGTAATCAAGGATTTATCGATCGTAGTTGGCAAATATGGTAGCCCAAGCGTATTACATACGGAATCCTTATCCGGTACCGGATGTCTCTCGAGAGGGTTTTTGGACATCTCGTGGACCTGTACTTGGTAATAAAGTTTTACCTAACTACAGAGACTGGGATCTCAAGTTAACTCCTTACGAACGTCTCTTTGCTCATCATACTTTGAATAGCATAAGGAAGGATTGTCGATTAATCAGACCGCAGGTAATACAAACTTTTCAATCTTGTTACAATCAGAGAAAGTATCGATTAATATTGTTTGATTTAATAGGATTAACACACTCGTGATTGATTTTTAGGTACCAAGCGATTCTTTGGACTTGGCATTGAACAGCGTTTACGTTCACAGCAAGGATACTTTAGTTCCCAAAATGTATACCATCATGCAACCTGAAACTCTTGGACAAGAGACTTGGCGAGTTCTCAAAAATGAAATTAAGGTTGGTAATTAGATGATTAAAACTGATCATCTTATGAACAATTTAATTGGACAAGAATTTTGATTGTAGATCATACCTAAGAAATCAATATTACCTGTCGAACAAAAACGAAAAGTTATCGTAACCGGTAATATATTTGAATCTTCGACGAAGGAACGGACTTTGGGTGAACCATTGAAATGTTATCGTGGTCCGGTCAACGAGAATAGGATTCATCCTAGCAGCGTGAAATTAGCTATCGAGGGTCCTCACACGGATCAATCGAATCCCGGTTACAGTCGTAAAATTGACGGAACTTTTTACAATATTTAAAGATGGATTTTCGAGAATTACAAAGAGAGAAAGAGAGAGAGAAAGAGATATTTGAGCTTTTATATATATATATCGACAAATCGTGTTAAGCCATCTGACCACCCCGTATTTTCAAGAATAGCCACTCGGATTTGCTTCTTTCCACTGAACAGAGTACACCGAATGAAATGTTTGATGGTCCACAAATCGATGCTCTTAAAACGAGATCGATAATCTAGATTATCTAGGTGTCTTTGCATTGTCGGAATTAACCAAACGTACGATGTAAAATAAATATAATCATCATTTATATGATAAAAGGAAATTCTTCTCGCTTCTTGGCAATATTATCCCTCAGTTTGATAGCAACATGCTATCAATAGATAGATAGATAGATAGATAGATAGATAGATAGATAGATAATGTTTAATATTATTAAATTGATTAATAATGCACACATACATACACAAACGAAGATAATTCGAAATTAATCGATCGAAGAGAGATGATGGGGGTTCATTTCGTAGGTTAATTCGAAAGTGGGTTGACCGAAGATCGTAGTTTTTAAAGAGACAAGCTTGCGGGTAAACAACTATCATACATATAAATGTTCCTGCCTGTGTGTGTGTGTAGATACATAAAGAGAGGATACGTGAGTCAGTGCAAAGGACGTTCTCACTGCTCCTCTGGTTGGAAGCAAGCGAAGGGACAGAATGTCCCATTACGCGGGTAATCCTTGTTTGTAATAAAGCAGCGCCCCACTGCCAGGCAGGGAGTGCTATGCCTGCCACCCTGCGTGAGAGAAGGGCTACCTACCCTTGTGCGATCTAGCAAGCAAAGGCACGAAGGTGGTGGAGGAGGAGGAGGAGGTGGAGGAACCATCTCGGCACGCATATGCTCCTCATGGAATATCATTTACGTTTCAAGCCCCGCGCTCAGACGTCTATCTTGCCCCCGTTTGACCTCTTTCCCTTCAACAAACTCTCTCTCTCTCTCTCTCTCTCTCTTTATCTATCTCTTTTTTCTTTTTTTCTCTCTCTTTCTTTCTCTCTATCATTTCTCCCTCGCTTACAGTAGGCGTCCGATCCTTATACGTGCACCTAATCCTTCCATGATTGCCATCGCGCGGACCGCCTCGAAATTCGCCTTGACTCGAAAGCATCCTTCTCACCACAAGCTCACCCGCCCTTCTTCTTTTTTTCTTTTCTCTCTCTCTCTCTTGCCGGGCCTTTTATCTCCTCCTTACCCGTTCTCCAATTTTTCCTTCAATTTTTCAAGATCTCTCTTTCTTGCTCAATCCATTTTTTTCTCTCTTTTTTTTTTTCTTCTTCTTTTTTCCAAATTTCTAACTTATTCGACAAGTGTGCGTATCCGAATTTGATCGCATTTTATTTCATTGGTTTTATTTAAGTCTTTTACATTTGATTTATTTATTTATGAGAGAGAGAGAGAGAGAGAGGGGTGGGGGAGATGAGACTAAAAAGGAATTGTATTTTCTTATTTAAAAATTGACCGTTCATCGGTACTAATTACTACGATAAATAAAGTTCTTCACGTACGTTAAAGGTAGAGAGTAATTCTTTGTTGGATTACTCGACGTCGTGTGTCCATCGACGAGAATCCCACAAACCACCCACCTTTCCCTTTCCCTTTCCCTTCTTTCTACTCTTGAGTAGAACTCTCTCTTTCTCTCTTTTTGTTTCTCTTTCTCTTTGTGGGACTAGAACAACGAAGGATCTCCAACGATTGTGTGGGACGAACCCGACGGGCCAAGCAATTACTTGGCTGAGCGGTTTTATTTCTATTTAATTCTTATTTAATTTACTTTTTACGGTGTTACTCCCTTCTTCCTCTCTCTATCTCTATCTCTCTCTCTTTCTCCTTTCCTTTTTACCACACGGTTAACGAAATAGAAGATTTCTACTATCGTTTCTTTTCGTTTACCTTTTTTTCTTTTTTTTTTTATTTTCTCTCTCTCTCTCTCTCTCTCTCTCTCTTTCGTCCCTTCAACGAGAACGATCGATTCTTTCGTTAAAGAAAAAAGAAAAAAAAACAAAAAAAAAAAAGGGAAAAGAGCCTCGAGTTTAATTACAATTTTCTTGTTTTTTTTTTTTTAATTTTATTTTTCTATTTTATTTATTAACAGACATCAACACATTATTAGCTTCTTCGAACTTGATTCCTTTTTTTCTTTTTCTCTTTTTTTTTTTTATTCACTTTATATTTTCTTTCTAAAATATTTGTATAATATGATATGGGATATTATATATATTTTTTATATGATATACGAGATAATTACGTGTAATCGTTTGTTCGATTAAAAAAAGTAACACTTTGAATTTAATTAAAAATATTTGTTTTTTATAGTTTCTTATTAACACACATGAGACATAATATCAACGCGTGATTTAGTTTTTCCTAGTTATTGATTTTCTCTCTCTCTTTTTTTACTTTACTTTTATTTTCTTTCTAAATTTTAATAGGGGTAATATTTTCTATGCAATATGCAATATATATATATATATATATATTTGTTATAATTTGTTGGAAATCTTTGGTAGAATCAGGACAAGTCCGTTGAAAATGTGTTTCTACGTGAGTTGGATCTCTCGCACACTAGTCGTGACTCTGATCCACCCGGGATGAACTCGTTATTCCACTTAACTTGTTACGTTGTATTTATCAGTAAAGGACACACACTGGCGTTGGTGACATCGAGCCAAACCTCTCCTCCTGATAGGGGGTGGGCCATCTCTTTCATGCTGACGATTTGAAATAGTGTTTTTAGAACAGATATTTCGAAGTACGCTTCACGAATTCGAAATAATTTCAAATTATCTTCAGGCAGTCCGCGTGGTAATGCATTTCTTTTATATTTTTTTTTATTTATTTTTTCATTTCAAAGGTAAGAAGTTTCCCATCGAGTTATTCGGTTTCTAAATAAGGAAAATAAATAACAAACTGACAGAAGGTGTGGGCAACGTTTTAATTGTGATAAATCGTAACGAGTATGGTATTATTATTATTATTATTATAGAATGTAGAGTCATTCTTTGAAGAGAAACATCGTAGAATGAGAATGAGTTAAACGTTGTACGTGCTTAATAAAATAGCGAAAGGATCGTGCCGAGAAAGATCCTGGAACTACCACTACCTACCCTTCAATAATATAACGGATCTATCAGGGTGCGGGATGGTTAACGAAAGCTTATTTTTTCATTTCTTCTTCAATAGGTTTTTCCCTCTCTCTCTCTCTCTCTCTCTCTCTTTCTCCTTTTCTTTCTCTTTACTCGATGTAACCGTTAGAGTGTTTGTTCGATATTTTAAAGTTATTTCAAAACAACTCGTCTCGCGAAGAGGGTGACAACTCGGACCAGTCGTCTGTGGTGTCTCATGGGAAACAAAGAACGAAAAAACGAACGAACGAACGAACGAAGTATTTTCTTTGCGAGCGTGCCGAGATTATTTTTCGATCGACCTTTTCGACGACAGAGATTTTTCTTTCCTCCTTTTTATTTTTTTTTTTTCTTTTTCAAACTGTCAAGCAGAAAATACGAAAGAAAAGGAAGAATTAGTTGAAGAAGAGGTGGCAAAAAAAAATGTTGGGAAGCTAAGGTCAAGCCGGAAGATTATGGTTACAGCCCTGCGAAAGTGTGTGTGTGTGTGTGTGTGTGAAAGAGAGGGGTAGGGAGGGGAAGGGGATGTTGGGTCACGTTAATTAGGGAATTCTAATTATAGTGAATACGTAGGAACGGAGCGAGCGTGCCATGGCAGAAGCCTCGAGGATCAAAATGCAGCCCTCCGCGAACGAGCCAAGATTACCTTCGAGGGTCCTCCACGTCCCTTTTGCTACCAAGCAGGGCCAACTTGCCTGCTAAACTACGACATAGACATAGTCATAGACATAGAACACAGACACGATTCTCTCTAGCTACTTCAGATATCACCTAAAATAACATCGACCTGAGAACCCTCAGTATACTTACGTATAGTCTCTATAGTATACGTATAACAAATGGATTAGTATTTTGGTGTATCGTAGATAATCCTACAGTCTCGGATCGTTCAGCAAGTTATCTCGATTATTACTCTCGATTATTTTCTTAATTCGTTATTGTCTCAAGCCTTTTCCTTTTCTTTTATTTTCTCAACAATTTGAAATCGATCTTTCATCATTCCTATTTTTGTTTCCAATTAATCATTATTACCCCCTATTAATAATTATATAATATTATATTATACATACACATAATTATTACCCTTAACAAAATTTTAATAACTCGAGCAAGAATATTTAATCTCATTAAGAAGTACAAATATGCATAACAACATCCTTTAATATAAGATGTGCGCGAGTATGTTCGTGTTTAAACAAATCGTGTGTTGCTTTTCCAAGGGTGAACGAGAAGTGGGTTTCTAGTTTTCTGTTTGCTGAGAAATCGTAGATCGTCCACTTACGTGTTATCTACGGGAACGAGAGCAAATATCGTCTACGGATTCACCAGAGATCGAGATACGTGACAGGAGGACGATATACTTGGTTACAACCCTCTCTCCACCCCACCCCACGCCCCCC
>NW_014570163.1:18367-20970 GCF_001313835.1 Polistes canadensis
CCCCCTTCCCGCCCTCTCATATTCATCCTCTTCCAGCCCTTTTCTTTACCCCTCATACCCCTTACCCTTTAGACACGAGCCACCCCTAGAATGTCGTGTACTCTTGCCCCGTTCTAACCACTCCCCCCCCTTTCCCATTCTTCAACCCCTCCAAGTTTTCGCAACAACCTCGAACGTGGGCCACTTTCTGCTTGCTGGCTTCTCCACCCCCCTTCTACACCACCTCATCCTCCTTCTATTTTTCTCTTGTTCTTGTTCTACACGTGGGAACGAAGGCACGCGTCTCTCCACTTCGTTGAAAAACGTTTCTTTTCTGCAAACTCAGTCAGTTAGTTCTGATCTGAAAGAGGGTTGGTTGGTTTGGTTGGTTGGTTGGTTGGTTTGGTTGGTGTTTTTGCTTTAGATTCCTTCGGAACGTGTCTGTATTTCTCAACGGTGTTTGTTTCGCGTATTTTCTAATACTTTCCTTTCCGAGGTACTTACTACTGGGAACTCATGAATATTCACACACCCCCGACTGTGTATAATAAAAGTCGTTTAAGTAGTATTATACTTTTTCATGGATATAATTTTAAATATTGTCGAGGGAGAGAGAAAGAGAGAGAGAGAGAGAGAGAGAGAGAGAGAAAGGGTGGAAGGAATGTTGTTTTGAAATAAAATGCACAAAAAATGTATATTTTACATTTGTTTTATAATTTATTTGACTTTAATGTATATAGGCGTGTATATGGTATAGTGATTATAAAGATTATTAAAGATTTGTCTGAAAAGTTTAGTTAAGTATATTATTAAAATGTATTCTGTTGTTTGTTTTATGATTTATTTTCTTTTCTTTTCTTTTCTTTTCTTTTTTTAACATACAGGTTTACACCCCCTTATATTAATCGTAAGAATTATTTTCAAATTATCGTTTGATAAATTTAGATTAAAAATTTGCGATTAAAATATACTTTTTGGATCGGAATAATATAAGAAAATATTTCTAACCCTTCTTTGCATGATTTTTTCTTTTCTTTTAAAATAAATCAGGGTAATGTAATTAATGCTCTAGATTAAAGGAAAAATATTTAAAAAAAAATCCTAGTGCTATTTTTTGACAAGTGCGTTTTGTTGTACGCGATAGTCGCTTAAAAAGTTGCCAGCAACAACAAATATACGGTACAAGGGTTTTGAGTAACTTTTTTTGTTGACTAAATATTATGATTGAAATTTCCATCATCATGCAAAGAAGGGTTAAATCTTGAAAATTTTAATTTTATTGTCATTATTAAAGAGAAAAAAAAGGTAAAGAGAATTTTGATTAAAACAGTCTCTCGTATTTTACCCGTTGACAAATGTATTCTATCATATCCTGTTAAGAATAGGAGATATGAATATGCGTGTATGTGTGTGTGTGTGTGTGTGTGTATGGAGTAACACGTATACATATTTAGGTAACAATTACAAAGTGAGTGACGTTTGTGTTTCCTCAAGGCATGTTACACACGAGGGTTGACGTCCGTTTCTTATCTGACAATTTCGTGCTTAGCGAAACAAGTCGACTATAAAGGAAAAAAGGGAAAATGTTAGGAAAGTTGAGTAAAAGAAACGAAGAGGAAAAATAAAGAGGGGAAAAAAAGAAAAAGAAAACGAAAGAAAACGGGAGAAAATTTCGTGCTTAAAAGAAAAAAAATGGGCACAAAGATTGTTCTCTTTCTCTTTTATTATTTTTTTTCCTTTTTTATTATCTTTCTAGTTTTTTTTAGCCAATTTTGGGGAATCATGGGAATAAAAAAAAAGTAGACGATGAAAAATAAGAATAAAAAATTCGGAAAAAATAGAGAAGAGAGAGAGAGAGAGAGAAAGAAAGGAGAATGATTGATTTTTATTGTCTTCTTTTAATATGTAATATTATTTTACATTTGTTTTATAATTTATTTGACTTTAATGTATATAGGCGTGTATATGGTATAGTGATTATAAAGATTATTAAGATTTGTCTCAAAAGTTTAGTTAGAAAGGAGAATGATTGATTTTTCTTGTTTTCTTTTAACCTTTTAGATACTACGCGCCACTATAGTGGCTTTCGCGGATATCATTTTTCAGGACGACGCCCCACTATAGTGGCTTTCGCGGATAACATTTCTCAGGACGACGCGCCACTATAGTGGCTCTCGCGGATATCATTTCTCAGGACGACGCGCCACTATAGTGGCTCTCGCGGATATCATTTTTTAGGACGATGCGCTACTAATGTGGCTTTCGTGTATGTCATCTCTTTGAACGACGCGTGGTTTCAAACAAAAAACGTAATAATGCGAACGTTTTATCTTACACTACAAAAAGAAATTTCGAGAAAATACGGGGATATGAACAGTAACATTARCTGCARTAGATATAYCRTGGACTAACCGTTTAGACTAACTGAGAAACATTTTCCATCCCACTGTAAATCTAAAAATTCTGTAAAAATGTTACGAAATTGTATAGTGTGTTCGAAAAACGATAGAAGGCGAAGATCTCGTTATCATTGTAACAATTGTGACGTAGGTTTATGTATTGTACCATGTTTTAAAATCTATCATACTTAATTATATTATTAGTTATTAAAGTGGAATGTTATA
>NW_014570163.1:21581-22629 GCF_001313835.1 Polistes canadensis
TTTATTTATTTATTTATTGTAATGTTTATATATCTTTTTAACAAGTCATAATTATAAAATAATATAAAAAAAAAAAAAAATTTGTAGTTGCTGAGGAAGTMCCCAGTAAGGGAYGAAAYRTTYAACAAGATCAAATAAATTTGTTCATCAAAATTTATTAACTGTCTTCAATTTTCCCTTTGAAACTCATATATGTTATAGTTAAAGTATGTGTAATATAATTTTTAAAAAATTATGATTTAATCATCAAATACTTCCATTTGGATATTCACGTGCACAGAACGGAATTGCTCGCCACATTTTGCAGTGTTATATCAATTATTCGCGTCAAACCCTGACGTCCAGGGAAATACTCACACGCAGAATTCAGCCGTATCTAAAAGGTTAATATGTAATATTATTTTACATTTGTTTTATAATTTATTTGACTTTAATGTATATAGGCGTGTATATGGTATAATGATTATAAAGATTATTAAAGATTTGTCTGAAAAGTTTAGTTAAGTATATTATTCAAATGTATTCTGTTGTTTGTTTTATGATTTATTTTCTTTTCTTTTCTTTTTTTAACATACAGGCTTACACCCCCTTATATTAATCGTAAGAATTATTTTCAAACGATAGAATAAATTTTTGTTATATGTTTGACTTTATTTTATTTTTTATTTATTGTAAGATAAAAAAAAAATTTCTATTCGCGTCCGATGATTATATATATATACGTTTCAATTCTAAACAATAATAATAAAAAGATTCTATCAGATCTGAAGAAAAGATGATATGATGTCTTCTCTCTGTGTAATCTTCGGTCTCTGTGAAGTGAAGTGGCACACCGTATATCGTAACGCGTACCGCCTCTCTCTCTCTCTCTCTCTCTCTCTCTCTCTCTCTCTCTCTCTCATTCTTTTTCTCTCTCTCTTCATCGGGAAATTTAATCTTATCATTTACATCGTCACACACTCGTCGTTCTCTTCTGTTTATCAAGAGAGAGAGAGAGAGAGAGAGAGAGAGAGAGAGAGAGAGAGAGAGAGAGAGAGAAAGAGAGAGT
>NW_014570163.1:27377-28764 GCF_001313835.1 Polistes canadensis
ATAATAAATATAATAAATAATATAATATATAAATATATAATAAATAATATTATAATATTTAATGTTTAATATATCCTTCTCTTTCTCTCTCTCACTCTCTCTCTCAATGAACCGAACATGAGTTTAACAAAATTATATATATAAATTCTCAAATGATATCTTAGTTTGCATTTTAACGATAGCAATTATATCGATGCGAAAATCAAGATGATTTTGATAAACGACGTTGATGTTGTCAGAGGGTAGGAACATGGCTGCTACCCTTTTACGAAACCCAACCCCACCAAGGTACCAACACTACTACTACTACTACTACTATTAAAGGGATGAAAGTTTAAGGAAAGCAAGCAACCGCGTGGTACGGTTCGCATGCCACGTAGAAAGGAAGCGAAGCATGAGCCTCTTCTTTTCGCGAAAAGGCGGCCTCCTTTACACTTCTCACTGAATTTATATATGTGTGTAAACGAGAAAGAGAAAGAGAGAGAAAGAGAAAGGAGAGAATTGGTGGTGTATGTATGTGTGTGAATCGAAAAAGAAAGGGGTGGAGAAGATCGTTCATCATTTCATTGCCAAGAGACGAATATTCATAGACTACATGCCGCCCTCGCATCCCTCATCGTGTATACATATGTACGTTTATGTGTTATACGTGTTAAGTGTATGTGTATATATAGGTAGAAAAGAAAAAGAGAGAGAGAGAAAGAAAGAGAGAGAGAGAGAGAGAGAGAGAGAGAGTGGAAGGGTGTCGGTGATATATGACGGGCAGAGCACGTGCCTCGTTTCACACCTTCTTACAATCTTTGTCCGACGGTGCTTTTTTTCGTGGAAAGGAACTTATCTTTATGTCGGTTCTCGAGTAGTTAGGTTATAGTCGTATCTCTTTCTCTTTTCTTTTTTTTTCTTTTTCTTTTTATTCTTTTTCTTTTTATTCTTCTTTCTTTCTTTTCTCAAGTTATCATCATAACGCCCGACCTTCCCTACGCTTTTAACTCGAATACGATACGATGATGAATCTTTTTTTATTTTTTATTTATTTTTTTTTTTTTTTTAAATGAGAACACACAATCTTTTTGTTTAATCTTCTTTTTAAAAATAGATTGAATTATTTCACGTAATTCGAATTTTGTCTTTTTATTTTAGTTCCCTGTTGGAATTTATATAATTTTCTTTTTTGATATATTAGTTTTTGGAATATATGCTTATATGATCAGTGTAGTGATTATTTTAAACGATTTGTCGATGATTAATCTGTTTTTTCTTTTGTTCATACAAACAACAACTTTTGTTCATTTTTCCTTCGTAATTATTTTACATCATTACTTATGCACAACTTACGTGCGTGCACAAAAAAGATTGAATTATTTCACGTAATTCCAATTCTATCTTT
>NW_014570163.1:30269-35787 GCF_001313835.1 Polistes canadensis
TGATTAATCTTTTTTTTCTTTTGTTCATACGAACAACTTTTGCACATTTTTCTTTCGTAATTATTTTACATCATTACTTATGCACAACTTACGTGTACAAAAAGATTCTTCTTTGTTCTTATTCGTAGGAAAAGTGTTACACGCGTTGGGATGAATATGATCGGTGTTGCGTTTACGCAACATTTTAGGTAATTATTTTAAACGAAAAGCTTTAGCGGTTTAATCCGTAGTGGAACAACCACCACGGGAAAACAATTTGCGATATGACCTAAGCCCGTTATAAGTTATGCGCTGTGGTTTTAGGTCGAGCGAATACGCCAAAGCATGGTGTCGCGTGGTTACGTGGAACGTAACAACGTAAAACACGCTTTTCCGGTCATTATTGTCTCTCGCGGAGAGAGATTATTAGTTTGCGAAGGCTTCCTGGATATTATAAAAGCATTCGTATGAGAACCAACCTCGGTTTAAAGCCCTTATATTGATATACGTATTATTTAATATTCGACTTAATCGGCCATCTTTTCTTTTTTATTATTTTTCCCATTATTCTTTCTTTTTTCTTCTTCTTCGGTTTTCTTTTCTTTCTTTTTTATTCGCGTGATCTCGAGTAAAAAAACAATTTTTCTGAAACGTCTAATTATAATTGTTATTTATTTATTTATTTATTTATTTTGTTTTTGAAACGCGAATAGAATATTTTTCTTCCATTCGATTTAATTGCATTAGAAAAAATACAACTTAAGAAGAAAATGTACGTGTGCGTCGGACCGACGGATGGTTTTACTATCAACACAGTTTGTTCCATTATTATTTCAATAATTTTATCGAATAAAATTGTAACCTTAATCAAATACACTTTATCCAAAAGAAAATTTTCTTTAACATAATAATATTCAATCAACTTTTTTTTTTTTCAATCAGATTCGTGTGACAATTTCTATATAACATATTTCCATTTGTAATATAAAATATAATCGTTCAAAGATTGTTCTCAATCACACTTCTTCTTCTTCTTCTTCTTCTTCTATCTATCTATTTCTTTTTAAAATAATACGTCACTAAAGTTCCATCGATAATTTGACAACGGGAATGATAACAAAATCAGAATAATAATCTAACTTAGAAAGATATATCTACTATACTTTAAATGAAATAATTCCAAAATGTGTCTTTTAAAAGAAAATCAGTTGGCACACCATCGAGTCATATAGGACTCGTTTTTCTTCCAGTTGATTTGTCGATGACGATGCGATGACGATGCGATGACAACGATGACGATGACGAAGCAGAAGAAGATGAAGATGATGATGAAATTAGGGTTGTATTGAAAAATAACGGGAACAACGTGTTGTGTCGAACCAATGTGTGCAATGCTCGACCTCCTACGCACTGCATTCACCAGAGAAAGAGAAGAGAAGAGTGAAGAGGTGTAGATGAGTGGGTCTGGAGGGGAGAGGAGAGGCTGCCATGTTCGAACGACGACGGAGGCGCCGCCCCAGGCTGGCTATCCGATTGGTTGGAATATTCACGTGACCGTATGCGAAGCTTTTTGAGTGGTGGGGGATTTATCTGGTATCTTTTTCCAACACACACACAGACACACGTACAACTTCCGATTCGTATACTTTTGTATATGCATATGTGTGTGTGTGTGTTTTGATACGTACGTATATGTATGAGTCTTTTTCTAGTGTGTAGACTTTTGCCGAGATACACAAATACACAGAGACACGTAAAATAACGCCTACATAAGAAAAAGAGAGAGTGAGAGAGAGAGAGAGAGAGAGTGAGTGAGTTTGGTGAAGATGCGCGCGCGAGGGCAACCTACTCGATTTCTCAGGGCCGAATCGAAAGGAAGGAACGTTTTCTCACAAGGTGGATGGATAACTAACTCGGACGATGTCTCGTCTTCTTTTACTTTGCTTTTTCTGTTTTTCCTTTTTCTTTCTTTTTTCTTCTTCTTCAGTTCCTCTTCTTCGTCTTCTTCTACTTCTTCGCGTAACGGAGTCAGTCTTTTTCGGTGCTCCCGGTGTAAAAAAAAGTCATGCCATCGGAAAAAGATCATTTTCTTTTCTTTGTTCGAATTTATTGCTACCCCGGGTATAACAACGGACCTTCACAGTTACGAGATCGTATCCTGTCGTTTCCTTCGAAACTACGACCAACTTGTGATTCTTTCCTTTTCTTATATCCATCCTCTTCTTCTTATTCTTATTCTTATTCTACTTTAACTTCTACTATTTCTACTTCTTATTTAACCCTTCTTTGCATGATTTTTTCTTTTTTTTTTAACCCTTTGCGGACGGGACGGTTCGAAGTGAACCGTACCGTGGTGCCGAGCTCCTGCCGCGATAGTCATTAAAAATTGCCAGCGCATATTTCTGCTTAAGCGCGGTTTTCGTTCACAGCACTCCAAGTCAAATTCTGGACGTATTATAGGTATATGCACAGATTTTCCACAGGATGAATAAAATGTTTATATGTTTATTAATTTTTCAGTTTCATTTATTAACATTTTTTAGTAGAAATAAAAATTATAAATATTTGCCAAATTTATTTACAAAATCAGTAATTAAATTCAAGAATTCTTTTAATAATGGAATGTTAGCTTCATCGACCATAGTAGTGTTATAAATAAACATTTATGTGAAACACATATACGCGCTTTTGGGCTCTATCAGTTGTTTTCGCGGAACGCATATATGAGTTCTTCGGACAATTTGATGATTTACGCAGAACACATATATGCGGCGGTAGTCCGCAAAGGGTTAAATAAATCAGGGTGATGTAATTAATGCTCTAGATCAGGGCTTCTCAAACTTTTGTCATTCACGACCCCATTTATGATTGCGAGTTTCTTGACGACCCCCATACAAATATTACTGCTGTCGGTGGAGATAGCTGAAAACCTTCAACAAATGCACGTGTCTAAACGCTGCAAGTTCACTGTATTCCGCCAATTCTAATGATGTTATAAAATGGTATATATAAATATTTTACATTAAAATCTCTCGCGACCCCGTTCGGGGTCGCGACCCATAGTTTAAGAAACCCTGCTCTAGATTAAAGGAAAAATATTTTTAAAAAAATCCTAGTGCTATTTTTTGACAAGTGCGTTTTGTTGTACGCGATAGTCGCTTAAAAAGTTACCAGCAACAACAAATATACGGTACAAGGGTTTTGAGTACCTTTTTTTTGTTGACTAAATATTATGATTGAAATTTCTATCATCGTGCAAAGAAGGGGGTTAAAATGCTCGACCGAATCTAACATAAAAAAGATACACGGTGTCTGACATTTTTCTTGTTTTTCTCAAATCACCTTAGATCGAGACGAAACAAACAAGTAAGCAAGTATACAAATGTATATATATATATATATAGTACAGATTCCGATCGGGTAACGCAATTCTTTCGCAATTCGTATTCTACAAATCGAAATTGAAATGTAAAATTGCAAAAGAAAGAAAGAAAGAAAGAAAGAAAGATAGTCGATCGGCGCGCTTGTTCGACGCGTACAAATTTTACGAGCCGATAAAAAGGAGATTTCTTTTTGATCCGTATGAGAAAGAGTAACAAAGAATAAGAAAGAGAAAGAGATACACTGACAAATATTTGTTTGTTCGTTTATTACTTTTCAATCCAGACAATTTTCTTTATATTTTTTTATTCTCTTCTTCTTTTTTTTTTCCTCTTTTTTTTTTTTTGGACGTCTCGTCTCGTCAACGTTTCGATAACGTCGATTGTTTTTTAATACCCGTAGAGACACAAAAACACACGCAAACACACGCATACATACATACACATGTTCGATCATGCAAATATATGTCTACTTACATACGCATATGTATATGTTACCGTCAAAGCCGGTAATCAGTCATTGCTAGTAATTTTTTGGAACCTTTACAGATTGTTTTATAACTCAAATTTGTATTCTATGTGTAGAGAAAAGAGTGTACTTTAATTTAATATAAGAATAATTAAAATTCATTACCTAAAAGTATAAAAAGTATTTACTTGAACTTTCCAAAAAAATAGCAGAGATGCACAATTTACAGCATTGCATTCTCTGATATTTTCTGAACTTTACATGCTAAATTTATAACTCGACAAAGTAGTCTACGCGTAGTCAAAAGAGTGCACTTTAATTTAATATAAAAATCATTAAAATCCATTAGCAAAAAGTATAAAAAATATTTACTTGAACTTTCCAAAAAAATTGCAGAGATTCACAATTTACAGCATTGCATTCTCTGACATTTTCTGAACTTTACATTCTAAATTTATAACTCGATATTATATTCTACGCGTAGACAAAAGAGTGTACTTTAATTTAATATAAAAATCATTAAAATCTATTCACTTTTATTATAAAAAATATTAACCAAAAGTTTTCAAAGAAATTGCAAAGATGCACAATTTACAGCATTGCATTCTCTGACATTTTCTGAACTTTACATTTGATTTTCATAACTCTACAAAATATTCTACGCGTAGACAAAAGAGTGTACYTTAATTTAATATAAAWWTCATTAAAATCTATTYACTTTTATTATAAAAAATATTAACCAAAAGTTTTCAAAGAAATTGCAAAGATGCACTATTTACAGCATTGCATTCTCTGACATTTTCTGAACTTTACATTTGATTTTCATAACTCTACAAAATATTCTACGCGTAGACAAAAGAGTGTACCTTAATTTAATATAAATTTCATTAAAATCTATTTACTTTTATTATAAAAAATATTAACCAAAAGTTTTCAAAAAAATTGCAAAGATGCACAATTTACAATAAAACTTTTCAAAAATCTTATTTCCGATTTCGTCTGAAGGCTCTTTACATTCATAGTAATGCTGATGAATTACTAACAATGACTGATTTCCGGCTTTGACGGTAACATATATATACTTATAGATGAATATAATTTTAGCTCGTGATCTTATAACATGTAGATACAACATAATCCAAAAAATGCCATGGTACGCTTCATTTTTGTCGTTTACGCGGCCGCTATTATCGCTGGTGACGTTTAAACGTAGCCGAGAGCTCGCGTTCGTACCGTTCCGTTTTCATTAGGATTAGTCACGTACGGTGTGCTTCGAACATTTGCCAATAATAAAAAAAAAAAAAGAGAGAGAGAGGGAGAGAGAGAGAGAGGGAGAAAAATATTAAAAGAGAGCCGCTTATCTCGCACACCTCTCTTCATCCTAGCACGTAATCCTCAACGATCTACGTATGGGTATTAATCTATCCATAACGCATCGAAATAACGATCGTTTGCTATCGTAATGAGTGAACAAAATTTCTTCTCTCACTCTCACTCTCTTTCTCTTTCTCGCATCTTTTTTTATTTTATTTTTTATATTATATTTATTTGTATATTCGTTTGTTTTTTGAAATGGAATGAAATTTGGATTATAGTAGTAGTATAATAATGTTTAATTTTATTTTTGTGTGTTGATTTATAAAAAAAACTCTAGATTTGTTTCGTAATGAGTGAACAAAATTTCTTCTCT
>NW_014570164.1:0-1660 GCF_001313835.1 Polistes canadensis
GTTTTTTTGATATTTACTTTTATTTAAATAGAAAGAGTTTTTACAAGTTGAGTACTTTTATTCAAATCTAAATAGATTTTATTAATTGAGTACTTTTATTTAACTATAAAGAGATTTAAGGAGTAGTTTACTTGCATTTAAACAGAAAAAGATTTGATGATGTTGTGTATCCTACGCAACGAATGAGTAGGGCGAAGCGCCGGGATGTGTGCAACACTGCCAAGGCGTGAAACACGCGCGAAAGAGCAGTATCTTTGTTTTTAGTGGTAACCATAGTAGCGCCAAGATGTTTGTTAAGGCTCCTTCTTTCTTCTAGCTCGCGTTCTCCCACCACATTTATTACGCTAATCACCTGTATCGACAATCGCGTTATGCTCGGTCTTTTCAGTAATTAGTGCAGCATTGCATCGCTTTTATATATAAAGCCAAGCGCATCCTTGCGAAAAGAATCAATATTGTTTTATCACGCGTTAATTATGTTTCGAGATTCATCTAGATTAGAAAGCTGAGACTTGCAAAAAATACTTTGAGTAGAATTATTTGTATTTCGCAAAACTACATCCTTTAAGTTCGTCCAGGGGACAAAGGCGGTAATGTACTTGGTTAGAATTATCCTGATTTGTACGGATTCTTCGTCAACGTTTCAACCAGGGTTTCTATGCCRAAAGGCTTTTCCCTGACGAGCCAAATAAAGTGTACTTTTTAGTACTGACTGGGCATAAATAAATTAGTTATTGTGATTTATTTTTCTATCCTCCTTCTCATTAATAAACAATTTTGATATAACCGGTGAGGGTAATTTTCGATTTACTATAATCCACTGGAGTACTGATTAAGGCATCGGTCGCATCACCAGATGAATTAAGTACTTTCATTTCAATTAGAAGAGATCTTATTAATTGATTACTTTTATTCATATAGAAAGAGATTTATTAGGTTGAGTACATTTATTCGTATGGAAAGAGATTGGATTTGTCAAGTAATTTCATTTATATAAAAAGAGATCTAATGAGTTTAGTACTTTCACTTTAATGGAAAAATATTTGATTTGTTGAGAACTCTAATTCAAATAGAATAAGTTTTTAAAAGGTAAGTACTTTTATTTAAATGGACAGAGACCTAATGACTTGGGTACATTATTTTAAATAAAAAATGATTTATTATATATGGTACTTTTAATTAGATAGCAAAATATACGATTAATTTAATACTTTTTATCAAATGGAAAGAAATTGTTTTAGTTCAGTACTTTCAATCAAAGGTATAAATATTATATTAGCTTAGTTCCTTGATTGTAATTAAAAGAGATATAGTGAGTTGATTTCTTTTATTTAAATAGAGAGAGATTTATTAGGTGAAAAACTTTTATTTAAATACAAAGAGATTTGATATGTAAAATACTTTTATCTAAATAAAAAGAAATTTAATAAGATTAGTACTGTCATTAAAATTGACAGAGATTTGATTAGTTAAGTATTTTCATTTTAATGTAAAAAAATTAAATTAGTAAGGAACGTTATTTTAAATAAAACGTGACTTAATTAGTTGAGTACTTTTAATGAATGAAAAGAGATTTAATTGATTAGGTACCTTTATTCAAATTTAAAGAAAATTAATGTAGTAAGTCCTTTAATTTAAATAAAAAGACATTTAAATTATT
>NW_014570164.1:2331-8961 GCF_001313835.1 Polistes canadensis
AACTTTTTTAATTAATATAAAAAGATATTTAATTAGCTGAGTACTTTCATTAAAATGAAAAGAGATTTGATGAGTAGAGTATTTTTATTTAAATTGAAAGAGTTTTGATGAGTGAAGAATTTTTATCAAAATTAAGATAGATTTTTCAAACCAATTGAAAAAGATTTAATAAGTCGTGTACTTTTATTTAAATGGAAAGAGATTTAATAAGATGAGTACTTTAATTAAAATGGAAAGAGATTTGATACGTTTTAAACTTTTCTTGATGCGACCGATGCCTTAATCAGTACTCCAGTAGATTGTAGTGAATCGAAAATTCTCCTCACAGTTGATATCAAGATTGTTTATTAATGAGAAGGACGATAAGAAAATGAAACACAATAACAAATATATTTAAGCCTAGTCAGTACTAAGAAGTACGCTTTATTTAGCTCGTCAGGGAAAAGCCTTTTAGCATAAAAACCCTGGTTGAAACGTTGACTAAGAATCCGTACAAATCAGGAATATTCTTGCAACGTGCAGGACCGCCTTTGTTCCTTTGTCGCTGGCCGAACTTAAATGATGTAGTTGCGCTATGAAAATAGCTCTCTTTGAAGTAGTTCTCGCAAGTCTCAGCTTTACTACGTTAGATGAATCTCGAGCGAAAAATCACGCGTGATGAATAACGAGTAATGATAAGCGCAAGAACGCGCTGGGCTTTATACAAAAAAGCGATGCCATGCTGGACAAATTAATGATAAGCCCGAGGATAACGCTGCTTTCGATACTTGTGATTGGCGTAATAATTGTAGGGGGAGAACGCGAGCTAGAAGAAAAAAGGAGCTCTTGCAAACATCTTGTCTCGAAATTACAAAAAAAAAATTTTTTTTTTTTTTTAATCGCTTGGCAAAGGATAAAGACGTTTAATACCGCGCTTTACAAGACCGTTGGCAGTTTTTACTCTTCCTAAGCGTGCTATACTGTCAGCTCCTTTATGTACTTCCGCGACACGTCCTAATAGCTCTTTAATTAGGGGGGAATTATCTTCTTGCAGGATTACTAGCATACCCAGGCTTATTTCGTATGCTGAGCGTCAGTGCTTTTTTTTACGGACCGTCTGCTCTTTCAAATATTCTTTATTCCATCTGTTCCAAAAATGCTGTCTCATCTGCTGTACGTACTGTTATTGCGAAAGACGCCCGGATAGTATTTCCCTGTTTTCGTCTTCTGGCAAACTCGTTAGCGAATTTTTAATTTAAAATGTCCAGGTGAAAGAGCGCGCAAATAATTCGGGTCATTAGACGGAGGCGTGATAGGACACGAGTTAACAATTGCCTCTATCTCGAAGACGTATGTTAATAATGCCTCGTAAGATAGCAATGTCTCGCCTCTAATTCGAACTAAATGATATTTAAACGATTTTACAGCTGCCTCTTATAGACCTCTAAAATGGGGGAAACGTGGTGGGATGAAATGCTACTTGATCCCTTCATTTACAGAACTTCGCGAGACGCGTGATTCTAGTTCGTTCGCCGCACCTACGAAATTAGTTGTCGAAATATATGTCCAAAAATTTTCAACGGCGTGTTATAAATCTACGCAAAGCTGCTAAAAATGCTTTAGTCGTTAGATCATTCACGAGTTCTAAATGAACGCCCTTTATGCTAAAACAGACGAATACCGCCACATATATTTTAGCGCGACCACGGTTCCGATGTGGCTTTTCTTTGATGAATAACGGTCGACAGAAGTCCACGCCAGTGTGGAGAAACAGACGATTTGGTAGAAGACGACTGGCAGATAGATCACTCATCGAATATTGCGGCGTAGCGGGTTTTAAACGTCGACAAGTAATGCATTTATATATTACGCGTTTAACGCTGCTTCACCTGTTTATTGGCTAAAACGATTAGCGAAGTGCGATTAAAGTAACTTGCGTACAACCGTGCCCTATTTGATAGTGCTTTTCGCATATTATCGCGTTTGTAAATGTATGGTCTTTCGGTAATAATGCGGGATGCCTTTGCTCGTATAGCAAATTGCTCCTTGCCAATCTACCTCCAACTGGTAATATTCCTAAATTGTTCACAAACAGACTAAATACGGAAAATGATGCGCAAACCTCTTTTCCGGACTAGATCATTTTGATGATCTCGGGAAATGCTTCTTTCTGTATCAATCTAATCAAAATTACTTTCGCGAATTTCCATTTGTCTACTGTTAACTCACTTATTATTCTTTTCTCTTTTAAATTGCGCGAGTTACGTGCGAATCTAGCGCAATACGCGATAAGGCGCTTTAATCTGACGAACGAGGGGTACCGCCTTACCCCTCGCCTTACCTTACCGCTATACCGAATGGAATAGCTACTTTTGCGTGAGTTACAATCTTTTTCTTTTTCGTGATCTCGATTGGTACTAATCTACTATGCAGTTAACTTGATTTAGGCTTGATAAGCCATGCAGGATCAGACTTCTAAAGCTTACTTTCACGGAGTTCAGCTGGTGTAACGCCGTGAGAAATTAAATCTGCGGATTTATGCTGGGACGATACATGACACCACAGTTTGCGAGCTTTGCTCTCTTGAATTTTAACTACGCGATGCTCTACGTAGGTTTTTAAAGTGTGAGGCGGAGTGTTGAGCCAATGCAAAAGTACCGTGAAATCCGCCTTAAAAATTGCACGGCAGAAAATCATTTCTACGCATATCGTTTTTAGTGGACTTAAAGAGCCGCAAGAGTATTAAGGCACCGCAAACTTCTAGGCGCGGAAGCGATTGCATTTTAAGCGGCGCTACCTTGGATTTTGCGCAGACTAATCGTAACGTGCGATTTTTTCCTAACGTTTTAACATAAATACACGCGTTTTAGGCCCTTTCGCTCGCGTCACAAAAACAGTGCATTTCCAGTTCTTCTCCATCACCTGTTATGTTGCGCGCCAACCTTATCTTCTTGAGCGTGTCGAGATTTTCGCGGAACTCTTGCTATATTTTATATATATCGGCTGGGAAATTTTAGTCCCACTTTGACTTTAATTGCCATAGCCGTTTCATCATCATTTTTGCGTTGATTACTACCAGTCCTAATAAACCTAGCAGGTCGAATAACTGCGAAATTTCGGACAATATAGCGCGCTTAGTAGCCTTCGAAAGATCAGTTGCTCGCTTTACCGTATAGCCTATGTTATCTTCAGCCGCGTTCCAATTATTACATAATTTTTTTCCCGTGCCTAACGAATCTATATTTACGACGTTATTATCGGCGGTATATAAGTCCTTTAGAATCTCGGCGCAATTTGACGCGTATTGTCGCAAATGCATGCCTGCCCCTGCGGTTATTTTTATTAACTCGTCGCGGACTTGCCTTGATTCCCTAACCGTACGCGTTACGATTTAAAAGTCGTCCACATAGAAATCTCCTTTAGGAACGACGGCAGCTCTCGAAAATCTGTAAACTTCGTCGCTCGTAAATTGATGTAAAGTACACGTTGCTAAAAACGACTCTGAGGCGGTTCCATAACCTACTGTATTTAATTTATACGCTTTCACAGGCTCACTTTCCTGTCGACGCCAAAGTATAGTTTGGTATTTGCGATCGCGCGGGTCAATTATTATCTGCCGATACATCTTCGCAATATCCGCGGTAATAGCGAAAGCGCGTGATTAAAATCTTAATAAAAGTGCCAACAGATCCTCCTGTATAGTTGGGCTAACCATTAATATGTTATTCAAAGATTTCCCGTTGCTGGTTTTTGCCGACGCGTCGAAAACTACTCGCAATTTGGTCGTAAGACTAGTATGCTTTAATACAGCATGATGAGGTAAATAGAATCTTTCTTCGTGGAGTCCTCTTTCTATCCTTGATACGTGACCTAGTTCTTTATATTCGGAAAAGAATTTAATGTATTCATTTCTAATTTCCGGCTTGCGCGATAATAATAGCTCTAAGGCGTGAATTCTTCGTAAGCGCTCGTATACGAATCTCCTAACTGATTTTCTTCCTTAAATAGCAGTCTCCTTATATATCTGCCAGTATCATCTCGTCGCGTGTTGTTTTTATAATGTGATTCGCACAAATTTTCCTCGTGCTACCTAATACTACTCTCAGCTACTTCTTCAATCATCAATAATTTTTCCTATTGTGAGTTTAAATCTACCGTAGCCGTGTTGCAATTAACGCTCTGCGGAGTACACGTTGCTACTGTGCTTATAACGAGCAATCCTAGTACAGTTCCTTGTGCTATTAAATTTTAATTTAACCATATGCTCTGTCCTGCGTGCCATAGTGAAGTCAAAATCTCGACACCAAGAATCGCGTCGATATTCGCAGGCTCACAAGACTTGGGATCTGCCAATTAGATCCCTACCGGTATAGTCAACTCTTCTCGCGGAATTCGTTGCGAAGGCAACCTTGTCGTTACAGTGAGCAATAATAAAAATTGTATTTCTACCGCATAATTTTTTGTTCGCGATTTTAACGTTGCTAAGATTGCCTGTTTGACTCTAGTTTCCGTTTGGTTTTCGCCAGAAATGGGTACGTTCGCCTCCCGTTTAACTATTCGCAGAAGATTCGCGAACTGGATTGTTAAAAAATGTGCTTCGGAACCCGAATCAAGGAGCACACGACACTCGTGCGGCCTGCCGTCGCAATCCAGCAAGTGCACCACTGCAGTAAGTAACAGCGAGGGTGTTTGCGAGTGATGGAGCTCTACATGTGCATTCTGCACCGCCGATGCCGTCCGAACGCAAAAACACGTGATGCCCGTTGTTTCACATTCTGTAACGACCTCGTTCACATGTAAAAACTCATGATGCCTGCTCTTGCACTTTCTGCAGCAGTCATTCTTAATACATGTGTAGACGCGGTGACCAGCTTTAAAACAGTTACAACACAAATTGGCGTTAACCACTATTCTTCTTCGCTCCTCGGGCTCCGCTCTCAGTAGCTGCTCAAACTTCGATGATTTATTCCCCTCGCGACATATGCCACACGAAACAGTCGCKCTTGTGGAATACGCTTCAACTTGTCCTCGGTCGAAACTTCGCAGCCAATTTCACAGAGAACTAAGACGCCGCTCGTTACGCATCAAGTTCCTTGAACGGAAATTCCTTTCGGGTCCTAACAGCGTGTTCCTTCGTCTATTGTAAATCCTATTAAAATGATTTGTTGGCTTGGAGCTTACTAGCGCATTTCCCAGATCGCGCGAGAATATCACAAATTCGTTTACCGTTGGTAAAGCATCTCATGTGTACCGTTGTTCCCATTGAAGACGTGTTGCTGGATCTACTCGCGAAAGATTTGCAGCAATACCAAATTGATCGACAAACAATTTTTTAGTCGCTACTAATGCCCTATAATTGGCATTCAGCGTATCAGACGCGGCAATTAAAGACGAGCGAAATTCACTGTCATTCGGTGGACCCACTAAAATAGCTAGCACGTGCTTATTTATGAATAATAACTGATTGTCATAGCACTCGACTAAGGTCTTTCACGCAATCGGATAATTATCCGCGGTAATTTCCAGAACTCTTATTTTCTCCGCGGCSGGTCCTGATAAGCATGATTTTAAATATGCAAATTTTTGTATATCTCGAAGCGCGGGATTATCTCCTATCACTGAATAAACGTGTCCGCGAAACTCGGCGATTTTTCATGATGCCCGTCAAAATGAGGTAATTGTACCGCCGTTATTCTGTAAATGCTATCTACGGACGGACTGCTTACCGTAGTTCTAACTGGAAAAGACAGACTCGTAATGGGCGAATTTGTGTCTTATGTGGCTACTGATTAATCTCTATTAATGATCAACTCCGCCTCCGCCTTAGCATCGATGACTGACTCGACATGATTAGGAATTTCGTCAACCAACGTTCCCATCGCTTCACAAGAAGTTTTCTCTATCAACTCCTTAAATATTGCTACAATCATTTTAACTTTAAAAATTCTAAGCTTTAATTTCCTTATATCGCGCAGGCTGGAACGATCCATCTCGCTCACCGCATTTTGCAATTACGCTAATTCTTTCTTTACATACTAAAATCTCCGTACAACGCGCTCGAGATCACCACGTGCTCTACTCAAACGAGGCATTTTCACGACAAAAAGCGAAATTAAAAAAAGAAAAGAGGGAAAAAACACGACTTCAAAGAATTATTAAGCAACAAAAATTACAAAACAAACGTAAATCTCCTGAAAAAATGTCCCGTGAAGCGTACTCACGCACTGGAACAATAAAAGCTTCTCGGCTTGTAGATGTGACGCAATACCTCCTTTGTTGCTCGATCGAAAGTCTTCTGTTGCCTCTTTCTCCTCTGTGGAAGAAGACTGTATGCACAATAGACGCCAGACGAAGAGTGGGAAGGAAGCTCCTGATCCGGATCAAAGGACCCAAAATGTTGATGCGACCGATTCCTTAATCGGTACTCCAGTGGATTGTAGTGAATCAAAGAATGCCCTTAAAGGAAATATCAAGATTTATTATTAAAGGGAAGGACGATAGGAAAATAAAAAAAAGTTACAAATATATTTAGACTCAGTCAGTTATTAAAAGTACGCTTAATTTTGCTCGTCAGGAAAAAGCCTTTTGGCATACGAGTGAGTAGGGCGAAGCACCTAGGCGTGTACGGCCCTGCCAAGGCGTGAGACGCGT
>NW_014570164.1:9281-10492 GCF_001313835.1 Polistes canadensis
TTTGTATTGCGCAATACCATATCATCTAAGTTCGGCCAGCGACAAGGGACAAAGGCGGTCCTGCACCTGGCAAGAATTATCCCGATTTGTACGGATTCTTCGTCAACGTTTCAACCAGGGTTTTTATGCCGAAAGGCTTTTCCCTGACGAGCCAAATAAAGCATACTTTTTAGTACTGACTGGGCTCAAATAAAGTTGTTATTGAGTTTTTATTTTCCTATCCGCCTTCCCATGTCGACATCACCCGTAAGGGCATTTTTCGATTCACTACTCTCCACTGGAGTACCGATTAAGGCATCGGTCGCAACAACAAAGTACTTTTATTCAAATATAATGATTTTTAATAAGTAAAGTACTTTTATTTTAATAACAAGAGATTTAATAAGTTATGAACTTTTATTTTATTAGAATGAGGTTTGATGAGTAGAATACCATTTTTTAAATAGAAAAATATATAATAAGTTAAAAACTTCTATTTAAATACAAAGAGATTTAATCAGTTTATTAATTCTCCTAAAATAAAAAGAGATTTGAAGAGTTAAGTACTGTCATTATAATTGAAAAAGATTTGATAGGTTAAGTACTTTCATTCAATAGAAAGAGATTTAATGAGTATAGAACTTTGATGCAAATGAAAAATATTTTACAATTTGAGGTCTTTCATTCAAATAGAAAAAGTTTTGTTGGGTAAAGTACTGTATATGAAATAGAAAAAGATTTTTTAAATTAGGTATTTTTATTAGAATTAAAAGAGATTTAATATATATTGTATATTTAAAAAAATAAAAAAAATTTATAGTTTTATGTACATTTATTTAAATAGAGAAAATTTGATTTGTTGGGGACTTATATTTACATAGAAAGAGATTTAATAAGTTTAGTACTTTAATTTAAATAGAAAAAGATTTTATAAATTTTGTACTTATATTTAAATGGAAATAGATTTGTTAAGTTAGGTACTTTCATTCAAATAGAAAAAGATTTGATGAGTTAAGTAATTTTGTAAAAGGTATAAAAGACCTAAATAAATAAGTAGTTTTAGTCAAAGAAAAAGAGATTTAATATGTTAGTTACTTTGATTCATATGGAAAGAGATAAGATCTGTTTGATGCTTTCATTAAAATGAAAATAGATTTGTAATGTTTGGTACATTAACTCAAATAGAAGCAGACTTATTGAGATTAGTACTTTATTTAAATAAAAAGGAATTT
>NW_014570164.1:13603-19014 GCF_001313835.1 Polistes canadensis
TAAATCATTTTATTTATAATATTCAATAGTTGCGATTTATCTTCCTGTCATACTATACAAAAAAAATATTTTAAATTTTTGTTATTTACATTATAAGCACTCCTATGAACGACCAACGATGGTTATTATTTTGTCAGCATGTGATATTAGTATAAAAATGTGTCGATTGTCGTTCATAGGGTAACCTGCCTTACCTACATTACCGACTTGTGTTAGTAAACATTTAGTTAATGTAACAATTACTATTCCATTCTCACGAATTGGTGATGGTCGGTAGTGGAGGGGGCATTTCGACGCGAGTAGGGATACCTCCCACTCTGCCGTGCTGGGCTCGTGAGTCACGAGACTCCTCGCTTACGATCTACCGATAACAGCGAAATGACTCATTCGCGAATATTTACTTAGGTAATAACCTCTGTTTTAATAATAGGTATAAACGCGTTTTTTGTACAAGAAACTTTCTCTTCTAAAACRGCCTAAGACCACTCTTCTAGATTATTCTTCATTATACGTTAGAAACGAGAGCAGTYTTTTTCAAGATACTCKTTTTGTTTTATTAGCATGGAAGACGGACTTCTACATTATTTTTGTTAATTTATCCTCCTGTAATTATTTGAGTAACTTAAAAGAATATACTTTAGTTTTACCAGTGCCTTAAGTAACATTATCTTAACGGCTAAAAACTTATATTACACTGAAATCCTGCCATTGTTTAATCGACACAATTAGAACAGAAGACGTAGTAATAATTCTTCAAAGGTAAGTATACCTCATCACTCCTTAAACTCTTCTTGCCGAGATCCCTGGTAGAGTACCATCTTTACGGACTGACCGAAAATAGGGCAAATATTTGTTGGGTCACTTGTCTCTTACTCGTTGAACTGCGGGGACGTCACATAATAAAAACTGGTAACAGCGGTGGGATTACCAAACGGAAGAGTAACCTTGTCAATTTTAATTTTTAACTCCTTTTCAATTCTTTTTTTCTTTGCGTTTCGGGAACCTTTTTACTTTTGTTCCGGAACTTTAATTTGCAAAATTTAAAATGTCGCAAGAGCAAAGGAGAATTAGACTAGATACTCCCATCTGTAAGGAGGCTATAGTGGAACAGACATCTAGGCTTAGCGACGTAGATTCGGATTTCTAAGGATCCAGATCCGCTATTATTAATAATACCCTCGGATGTTTGAATTTTAAGAATATGTCCGTACCCTTTTCAAGAAGCAAAAGTATTTGCGTTCGGTCACGTTCGTCTAAAATTTCTTACTGCTACATTAAAAACTTGGAAATTTTAGAAGGTTACATGCCGCTCTTACAGCTTCCAGCTGGTATATATGCTGGCAAAGCTTTAATAAAAATAGTAACGGTAAAGGATTTTTCAAGATTTCCAACACTACATAAAAACAATATATGTTTGTAATCCCGCGTTTGGAACTTTTGGATTTTAGGGAGGATACCCTTCGAAATTCAGGACCTAATACTAGTAACAAAATTAATGCTCCTGACTCGTCCGAGATCCTATCCTTTATCCATACAATTTTACCCGAAAAGAATGGAGAAGAGTGTCCTAAGTTAAATACCCTTGAGGCCAAACCTTCCTTTACATCTTCTCGAGCCGAATCTGTCAAAGCACTTCTCCGCCTCGATCACCTGAATTAAGAAGAGGCACGGTCTGTTTCCAAGTTAATAGAAGACAACGCAGACATTTTCCATTTACCGGGCGAACCCCTCGGATGTACGGACATACTAACGCACAAAATTTTTACGACTGATAACGTTCCTGTGCGTACAAAACAGTACCGATTTTCACCTTTCCACAAAGAGGAAATATCACGTCAAGCATCCGAGTTATTAGAAAATGGTATAATAAAACCATCTATTTTGCCTTATAACTCTCCATTATTGATAGTTCCAAAGGAAGCGAATTCTGGAGGAAACCCCATGTAGAGAATGGTAATAGACTACCGTAATTTATATTAAAAGACAGTAGGTGATGCCTACCCCATTACTAATATAACTGAAATACTTGACCAATTAGGAGCTGCAAAATATTTCTCCATCTTTGATTTAAAATCCGGTTTCAACCAAATAAAAATGCATCCCAAAGATCAAGTTAAGACAGCATTTTTAACACCATATGGCTAATTTGAATTTACTAGAATGCCATTTGGTCTTAAAAACGAGCCTGCAACATTTCAAAGATTAATGGATTACGTTTTAAACAGGTTGCAGGGCGAGGAAATGTTCGTGTATTTGTACGACGTAGTCCTATACTCTAGATCGCTGAGCGAACACGAGTCTAAATTTGGAAAGCTCGCGCAAAGCCTACGTAGGGCCAATCTAAGGTTACAGCCCGATAAGTGCGAATTTCTGAAGCGGGAGGTAGTTTATTTGGGCCATATAATAAGTGGAGATGGCGTAAAGCCAGATCCAAAGAAAGTTGTGGCAGTAAAGGAATTTCCTCGACCAAGAAACATTAAATCAATTAGAGAGTTCTTAGGTCTCGCTGGCTATTACAGGAGATTCATACCTGCCTTTTCTAAATTGTCAAAGCCACTTTCTGACTTGTTGAAAAAGAACGTTCCTTTCGTTTGGGGACAAACTCAGGAAAATAGCTTTTGTTCGCTGCGCGACACACTTTGTAAAGAACCAATTTCTGCTTCTTCAAATTTTGAATTACCTTTCAATGTTACAACCGATGCTTCCAGGTATGCGATCGGTGCTGTCTTAAGCCAGGGTCCAATCGGCAAAGATTTACCTATTTCATACTGCTTTCGAACATTAAACAAAGCAGAAATTAATTACTCTACCATAGAATAGGAACTGCTCCTTATTTGTATGGTAGAGAATTTACATTTTTTACCGACCATCGACCTCTAGTATGGCTAAAATCGGTCTAGGACCCCACTTCACGACTCGTAACGTGGAGTCTTATATTAGCAGATTACAATTACAAGATTGTCTATCGACCTGGTTCTTTAAATGCAAATGCGGACGCTCTATCGAGAAACCCCTCGGAAGTCAGCAAGGTATTACCTGTGGGTACAAGTGACTCAGGCGACCGCCTAATACAATTTGAACCTAAAGAAAATCAGACTGATGACGAAGACAGTTCCATTTACATCGGTATAGACGATACAAACTTCCTCGACGTAACACCTGGCGAGGTCAACGACCTGACTGGATCTTCCTGTGCTCTGACTAATACGGCGGAGACAGACGACGTAAGCTCTGACACGGGGATTACGAGTGATTACAATATTCTTTGTTCCCCGTCGCGAGCGCGCGTTGATACTCACATGCGAATTCTTACGTCAAATTTAGGTATAACAAGAAACCCGTTAATTTTACGAAAAGACAATTTAGTAATTTTTACTGATCTAGAAGGCACGCCGTGTGACGCGGGTGCAAATCTTCTTAGCTAATCGAAACTTCTGCCCAAACTGAAGGACTTGACTTTAGCACGTGCTAAAGTTACTAATATTGGCAGGTTTCATTTAAATACTATTCCAATAAAGGAACATTGGGCGAATAGTGTTAAGTACGAAATTTTAATAGAAGCGTTGGAGTCTTTGCTCGCCGTTACACGCGAATTAGGTCTCACCTCAGTTAGCATAGCAAAAAATTTTTACTTTGACAATATATCATGGCAACAAGTTCAAAGAAAATTAAGTAACGTATTTGATTTCGAGTCTTGCCAAATTATAATTTGTGCTGGAAAGGTGACGATTCCTTCTCCAGAAAAGCGAGAAAAAATACTTGTCGAATGCCATTCCTCGCCTGTCGGTGGACATAAGGAAGTAACTAAAACTTATGCCAGAATTCGCGAAAAATATTTTTGGAGGAACATTATACAGGATATTCAAGAGTTCGTAAGGAACTGCGAAAGTTGTCAAATAAAAAAATTAACCAGAATAAAGTCAAAAGAACCGATGATTATCACTGATACGCCGGGAGCTGCGTTCGACAAGGTTGCTTTGGATATAGTCGGACCATTACCAGAAACAAAAACTGGTAACAGATTTATTCTTACTATACAGGACCTCTTGACTCAATTTTTTATTGCTGTACCTCTTAAGGCAGCAAAATGAGTCGATATTGCGAATGGAATAATTCAAAATTTTTGTAATATATTTGGTGCCACAAAAATTATACTTACAGACCAGGGGACCAATTTCACTAGTTCTCTTTTAAAGTCTATTGCACGACAGTATAAATGCAAACAGATTAGAACTACAGCATTTTATCCGCAATCAAATGGTTCTTTAGAGCGATCACTCATTGTCTTGATCGAATATTTAAAACATTTCATTAAAAAGAATCAAAAGTAGGATGAATGGCTCACACATTCTATGTTCTTTTATAATACAAGCATGCATGAGGAAACGAAATTCACTCCTCATGAGCTAGTCTTTGGTAAACAAGCTAATAACCCCTCCAAAAACGAACATACGAAGGGAAATCTCGATAACACATATCTTAAATATTATCTGGATCTAGTTCATAAGATACGTTGTTCGCAAATGGTGGCAAGACAGCATTTGGTTGGAGCAAATATAAGATCCAAAGTTTACTAAGATCGTAAGGCTCGTGGTCAGAACCTCGTTGTTGGTCAGAACGTTTATCTTTTAAAGCAGCCAACATCTAAATTAGGAAATCAATACACCGGCCAATACCAAATTCTCGAAGTGCTTCCTAAAAATAATATAAAGATTAGTTACAAGAATAAGACCAGAATTGTTCAAAAAGATAAATTAAAAATCTGTGCGAAATGAGCCTACTCTTTCCAAATATTACTAATACTTTTAGACTTGTTATTGTTTTTATACCTACATAGTTATTAAGTATGGGTGCTGGAGTAAATTTTTCTTTTTATATACAGTTAAAGGTAGTGTCAGTGGGGGAATCTCCTTTTCTACTCTAAAATGCACTCCATAGAAAGATGCATAGCTTCTTATAGACGATTTATAACCAGCATCCACAAGCAAACAAATTGAAAAAAAAAATAAATAAATACCTTCTGTGCACAATAGTCAGTAAATCTCGACCTCAAGGAATCTCAACTACTCTTAAGCTATCTACTAGATTAATTTTTTATTTTTTTTATTATTACCTAGTTGTTAACCTCGTATCTTTATAAATATGTTCAGCACTTAATTTTTCTCGAACTTCATGAACGATTTAAACTTGTAAATTTACTTTCGACAAAATCGTTCTTGTTATTAAAATGAAGTTAAACCGTGCTAAACTACAGCAGCTTTACGGAAATGTCGTAATATGTTACGAAGYATAMTACAATTTGYTACTATTCGCTTTTTAATAAGAAAGGCTCACTGGAATTGCCTAATGCTATCATCGAACATGCAATGATACGCTAAACGGGCTTGAGACGAGTACCTATAAGATCGCAT
>NW_014570164.1:20019-22012 GCF_001313835.1 Polistes canadensis
GAAAAACTCTACACCAGTGTACTTGAGCAAAGATGCAATTTGGAAAGGCAAGTAATTAAAAACGCACTTGCATTGGCATACGTTCTTCCCGACGTCTTCGCCAGCACCATTATAAAGAAACCCGGATTTTTTGCGGTCGTCGGAGGTGAGGAAGCCCACATCGTCAAGTGTACTCTGGTGCCCGTAAAAATTAGGCACACGGAGGGATGCTACTGGGAATTGCCTGTGCTACACCAAAACGTCAGTATGTTTTTAAGACCAAGATCTAGAATTTTGGTAAACAGGGGCACACAGGAGCCCTGTAATCCTCTACTACCTCAGGAATACTTTTTAGAGGGAACGTTGTACCAGCTTTTACCTAAGCTAACTTTTTCTAGAGAACCACATTTGTTAACACCAGAGGTAGAAATGGAAAGGAAATATACCGACGCGGGTTCTCTCGCTACGAGCGGAATTTACTCGCAAAAGGACTTGGAAAACTTAAGTGATAATCTAATGTTCCCTATTAAGCAGCCCTTCATAATAAGCAATTTTGCTAGGGGAGCGGCGGGCTATAAAATTTAAGGGAAACGCCTGGACATTGTTACATTAGTGAGTGAAATTGAACTAGAAAAACTGACGGAAAACGTCGCCTCGCGTATGTGGACGGGCCTATTGAAATTCGGTTTAGTTAGTGCGGCTATTTTAAGACTTATTGTAATTTTTAGGTTTATAAAACTCATTATAGTCTCAGTGCTACAGGGTTATGCGCTTTATACTGCTTACAGGTGGAGTGTACATTTGATTGGTGCTATTTGGGAATCTCTAACAATCTGCTCCTGCACCTAAAAAATACGAAGAGCAGCAAAAGTACGAGGCTTCAGACGGAAGCAGCAGAGCTTAAGAAAATAACAACAGGATGGCCAGGAGATAAAAACGACACAGGAGACAACGCCCAGGCGTCCACGGCGGCGAGCGCTTCAAAAACATTGTTTTCAAAGAAAAGTGTACGTCTAAATCACCATCGTCGTGGCCGCATTTACCTGTACGACGACTGCACTACTTGGATATGACTGCGGAGGTGCAGCTGCTAACATTATCACCGTTTCGCTCCTTGGTACGGAGTATTGCAACCTCCTTACATTAACGCCGACAAAGACAACCACATACGTTCAGCATGATGCAGTTAGAAGACGATAGTGAAACAATAGTTTACCAGTGCTGAATTGAGATAGATCGAACAATTTACTAGTGCGGTATGAATTCGCACATCTCTGCTGTCCATAATGGGCGTCGAATATATCTAATCGACGTGTCGTCGGATGTGTGCAAAACTATAATAAACACTGGGATGTTCGCTCTTAACTCTTTTACGGCGGCGAGTGGCCTCAAGGTTAATACTACGGATTACCGAAACATCACTTTAGCAGGATCGGTGGGAACCGATGGCAGATGCTTTTGGACGTGTATTGCCTGGTAAAGTGTGTACTGGTATGAAGGCCCGTTTTATGGGACCGAATTTCCAACCCGGAAAGAAAGAGGATTTGTATGAAAAAGCTATTCATGTTCTATCTTGATGATAGGTCGTTACGTTGAGACCATTGAAAGAATCTGGAGAGCACATTATTGCTAGTGCCGGTGAACTTCACCTTGAAATCTGTTTGAAAGATTTTGAAGAAGATCACGCCTGTATACCAATTAAAAAGTCTGATCCTGTCGCATCATACAGAGAAACTATTGCGGAACAATCTAATAAGATGTATTTGTCGAAATCACTGAATAAACATTGTTACGTCCTAGTGACGACTTTGTATTGCAGGGCGTATTATCCAATGTAAATCATTTTATTTATAATATTCAATAGTTGCGATTTATCTTCCTGTCATACTATACAAAAAAAATATTTTAAATTTTTGTTATTTACATTATAAGCACTCCTATGAACGACCAACGATGGTTATTATTTTGTCAGCATGTGATATTAGTATAAAAATGTGTCGATTGTCGTTCATAG
>NW_014570164.1:22937-24284 GCF_001313835.1 Polistes canadensis
GACGGACTTCTACATTATTTTTGTTAATTTATCCTCCTGTAATTATTTGAGTAACTTAAAAGAATATACTTTAGTTTTACCAGTGCCTTAAGTAACATTATCTTAACGGCTAAAAACTTRTATTACACTGAAATCCTGCCATTGTTTAATCGACACAATTAGAACAGAAGACGTGGTAATAATTCTTCAAAGGTAAGTATACCTCATCATTCCTTTAAACTTGCAAGTGCTAGCTCTTCTTGCCGAGATCCCTGGTAGAGTACCGGCTTTACGGACTGACCTAAAATAGGGCAAATATTTGTGGGGTCACTCGTCTTTTACTCGTTTAACTGCGGGGACGTCACAACTTTTAATCAAATCAAATGAGATTTGATTAGCTGAGTACTTAAATTAAAAAAAAAATAAAATTAACAAGCTAATTACTTTTATTTAAATAGAAAAAAAATAATTTGTTGATTAGTTTTACTTAAATGGAAAAGGGTTTAGTAAATTAAATACTTTAATTTAAGCAGAAAGAGATTTAATAAGTTGAGTAAATTCCTTCAAATAAAAAACGATTTATTAAGTTTAGTACTCTCGTTTATTGAAGAGAGTATAAATGAGATAAGCACTTTCATTTAAATGGAAAAATATTAAATAGGCTAACCACTTTCTTTTAAATAAAAAAAGATTTATTCAGTTTAGTACATTAATACAAATATTGAAAGAGATAAAAAAAGTTATAACTGTCATTTAAATAAAAAAAGATTTATTAAGTTAGATACTTCTAATCAAATAGAAAGAGATTTGATAAATTAAGTACTTTCGTTCAAATGAAAAGAGTATTAATTAGTTGAGTACTTTTATTCAAATAGAAAGAGATTTGATGAGTTTAGTACTTTTATTTAAAAAGAAAAAGATTTAATATGTTGAGTACCTTTATTTAATGAAAAGAGTTTCGATAAGTTAAGTATTTTCTCTTAAATAGAAAGAGATATAATGAGTTTAAAACTTTTATTTAAATACAAACTGATTTTATAAGTTTAGTATTTTCATTTAAATGTAAATAAATTTATTACGTTTTTTACTAAAAATTTAAAGCGTTAGGTACATTTATTCAAATGGAAAGAGATATGATGAGTAGAGTACTTTTATTTCAATAAAACAAGATTTGATTAGTAAGGTACTTTCATTGAAATAGAAAGAGATTTTATGAGATAAAAACTTTTAATAAAACACAAACAGATTTATTAAGTTTAGTATTTTCTTTCAAATGTAACAAAATTTAATAAAGTTAGTATATTTATTTAAACACAAACAGATTTATTAAGTTTAGTATTTTCTTTCAAATGTAACAAAATTTAATAA
>NW_014570164.1:24828-26097 GCF_001313835.1 Polistes canadensis
AAACTTTTAATAAAACACAAACAGATTTATTAAGTTTAGTATTTTCTTTCAAATGTAACAAAATTTAATAAAGTTAGTATATTTATTTAAATAGAAAGAAATATATTAGGTTACTTACGTTTATTCGAATACAAAGAGATTTAAATAGTTTATTACATTTTTTTAAATAGAAAAAGATGTAATTAGTTAGAAATATTTATATAAAAATAAAAACAGAATAAATAAGTAAAGCACTGTCATTTACATGGAAAAAGATTTATTAGGCTTAGTACTTTCTTTTAAATAGAAAGAGATTTGATAAGTTAAGTACTTTCGTTGAAATGTAATAAGTTTAAATGTGGTAATTACATTCATTCAAATGAAACGGGATTTGTTAACTTGAGTACTTTCATTTAAATGAAATGAGATTTAATAAGTTAAGTACCTTTATTTAAATAAAAGAGACTTGATAAGTTAAGTACTTTTATTCAAATATAATGATTTTTGATAAGTGAAGTACTTTTATTTAAATAAAAAGAGATTTAATGATTTTAGTACTTCCATTCAAATGGAATAAGATTCTAATATAAGAGTAGTTTCGCTTAACGGGAATAATTATAAATAAGTTAAGTACTTCTTTTAAATGAAAAGAAATTTGCTGCGTTAAGTACTGTTTTTTAAATAGGAAAATATTTAATAGGTTAAAAACTTTTATTAAAATACAAATAGACTTGTTAAAATAAATACTTTCATTGAAATAAAAAGAGATTTTATAAATTTGATACTGTCAAAAAAATTGAATAAAAGATTTAAAATAGATTTATTAAGGTAAGTACTTTTATTTTAATAGAAAAAGTTATAATGTGTTGATTACTTTTACTCAAATAGAACGAGATTTGATGAATTAAGTACTTTCATTCAATTTAAAAGAAAATTGATAATATGAGTACCTTTCTACTAATAAAAATTTAAATTATTAAGTTGAGTACCGTCGCTTCTTAGAAAGAGTATTATTGAGTTTAGTACTCTCATTTAAATGAAAGAGATTTATTAAGTAGTGTACTTTTTTTTAAATAGAAATAGACTTATAAAGTTGCGTACATTTATATAAAAACAAAAAGAGATTAAATATGTTAACTACTGTCATTTATATTGAAACAGATTTGATAAGTTTAGTACTTCTATTCAAATAGTAAGGTATTGGATAAATTAAGTACTTTCATTTAAATAAAAATAGATTTGATGATTTTAGTACTTTCATTCATATGGAATAGGATTCAAATATTAGAT
>NW_014570164.1:29075-31057 GCF_001313835.1 Polistes canadensis
ATTTAATAAGTTAAGTACTTTCTTTTAACTATATAGAGATTTGATGATTTGATTACTTATACCTAAATAAAAAGAGATTTGATAAGTTGAGTACTTTTATTCAAGTAAAAAAAGATTCGATAATTTAGATATCTTTATTTAAATAAAAAAAGATTTAATGAGTTTAGTTTTTTTTTTTAAACTGAAAGAGATTTATTAAAATGAATACATTTATTCATAAAATAAAGTATTTAGTTAGTTTTGCACTTTAATTCAAATTAAAAGAGATTTAGAAATTTGAGCACTTATATTCAAGTAAAAAGAGATTTAGAAAGTTAAGTACATTCATTCTAATTAAAAGAAATTTGATAAAATAATACTTTAATTTAAATAGAAAGTAATTTAATAAGTTAAGTACATTTATTCCAAAAGAAAGAGATTTCATTAATGAAAAATTTTCATTTAAATAGAAAGAGATTTAAGGGGTTATAGAAGTTTAAGACTGTTAAAAAAATTTTTTTCTTTTTATTTTTTTATTCAATTCTACAACTCATCTTGAATATTGTATTCAATTTTTAAGTCGATAGGAGTAGTAGTTTTAAAAATAGAGCCCTGGAAATATTTACTTTTTAACGGCTCTTTTGCAGCATTTAAATCTTAAAACGCGTTTTTCTCAAAACGCTTTATCTAAAGACGGTATTCAAGATTTCTTGATAACTATTTATTTGATTTTAATGAAATTTGCTACACGTCTTCGTGATACTATTAACATGGACTTGGACAAAGGATTATTTTTTTTTCATAAAATCGAGTATTAAGAAACTAAAATGTTGTGACAATTGTAGCAAAATTTGAATGTTCTTTCTAAAAACGTTGCCAAAAATCCGAATTTTAATTTCGTTCTTTTTCCTTTGTCTAGTTTCTAGTTTTAAGTATTCACTAAAAGACCCTACTTTTTTAACAGAAAAACCCTAACTGTTTATAAGTTCTGCTGTCAACACAAAAACACTTTATTTCGGTACGGTCACAGGAAAATACATTGCAATAGCTGAGTTTAAAATAGTTTTAAACCAAAAATTTAGAAAAGTTTCTTTACATATGTATCTTAAATACTATAAAAAATTTGAATAAGAATTCAATCTTTTATATAAACAAGAAAATTTTTGAAAATATGCTATTTTTTCCCGGTGTTAACCCATGTAATCAAATAATGATGTAGATACTTTTATTCTAATAAAAAGAGATTTAATGAGTAAAACAATTTTATTCAAATAAAATTAGATTTTATAAGTAGAGTACTTTTTTTTACAATAGAATGAGATTCGACAAATTAAGTACTTTTTTGTGATTGGAAAAAGATTTAATAAACTTAGTACATTCATTTAAAGAAAAAAAGATCTAATGAGTATAGCACTTTAATTTAAATAAAAAAAAGTGTAATAGGTTCAGCACATTTTTTTAAATAAAAGAAATTAGATAAGACGAGCAGGTTTATTCTGGTGAAAAGAGATTTAAAGAGTTGAGAACCTTTATGTAAATTAAAAGAGTTTTGATAAGTTAAGTACTAACATTTAAATAGTAAGAGATTTGATTAGTTAAGTACTATTAAATAAATAAAAAAGATTTGATATATTAAGTACTTTCATTCAAATAGCAAGATATTTGATGAGTAGAGTACTTTTATTAGGAATCAAAGTGATTTGGTTAGTTTAGTACTTTCTTTTAAATAAAAATTTACTTTATAACTTTAGTACTTTCATTCAAATTGAAAATGATGTAATTATTTAAGTACTTTTATTTAAATGGAAAGAGATTTGATGAGTTAAGTACTATCATTTAAATAGAAAGATTTAATAAATAAAAGACTTTATTTCAAATAGAAAGAGATTTAAAGAGTTGACTTCTTTCATTAAAATAAAAAAAGATAAAATAAGTATAGTACTTAAATCCTTATAGAAAAAGAAATGATGACTTAAGTACTTTTATTCCTATAGAAAAAGATT
>NW_014570164.1:33567-34825 GCF_001313835.1 Polistes canadensis
AGAATCAACAAATCAAATTCTTTTTTATCTAAATAAAAGTCCTTAACTTATCAAATATTTTTCTATTTAAATAAAAGTACTAATCTCTGTAAATGACTTTTTATTTGAATGAAAGTACTATATATATCTAATCTCTCTCTATTTCAATAAAAGTGCTTAACTTATGAAATTTCTTTCTATTTGAATGAAAGTACTCAACCCTTTAAAACTCTTTTTATTAAATTAAAAGTACTTTGCTAATAAATTTTCTTCTAATTAAACGAAAGTACTTAACTTGTAAAATCTCTTTCTATTTGAATAAAAGTACTCAACTTATAAATTTGCTTACATTTACAAGAAAGTACAAAACTCATCAAATCTTTTTTTATTTGATTAAAAATACTTAACTTATTAAATCTCTTTATATTTATTGAAAATACTCTACTCAATAATCTGTTTCCATTTAAATTAAAGTACTATAATTTTTAAATCAATTTCTATTTGAATTAAAGTACTAAATTATCAAATCCTTTTCTATTTGAATGAAAGTACTAAACATATTTAATCTTTTTTATTTTGACTGAAAGTACTCTACTAAACACATCTACTCCTTCCTAAATTAAAATAAAGAATTTATTAAATTTTATTTTATTTAAATAAAAGCACTTATCTTATTAAATAATTTTCTACCTAAATGAAAGTACTTTACTTATCAAATATCATTATATTTTAATAAAACTACTTAATTCATCAAGTCTCTTTTCATTTAAATAAAAGTACTTAACTTATCTGTTGTCTTTCTATTTAAATGATAGAACTCAACTTATTAAATCTCTATCCATTTAAACGATAGTGCGTAATTCATCAAATTTCTTTCTATTTGACTAAAAGTAATCTACTTAGCAAATCTCTCTTTATTTGAATAAAAGAACCTAACCCTTCATATCTTATTCTGTTTGAAAAAAAGTGCTGAACTTAATTAAATTTTTCTGTTTAAATAAAAGAACTTGGTTCATTTAATCTCTTTTTATTTAAATGAAAGTACTAAACTCAATAAATCTTTTTCTATTTACAAAAAAGTACTCAACTTATTAAATTACTTTTTACTTGAATGAAAGTAATAGACTTATTCTATTTCTTTCCATTTATTAAAAGTACATTTCTCATTAAATCTTTTTCTATTCAAATAAAAGAACTCAACTTATTTAAAGTGTTTCCATTTGAACGGAAGTACTCAACTTATAAAATTTCTTTGCATTTGAATGAGTGTACTTAACTC
>NW_014570165.1:0-2829 GCF_001313835.1 Polistes canadensis
AATGTTGTAATAAAATGATTTAATCGTTTTTTTAGATTGCAGTTGTGGAAATATAAATTTTATTTGCTCGATTTTATTGAAAGTAACACTTTTTATTTGCAAGTATACGCTTTAAAACTTGAAAGAAAACGTTTTAAAGCTTTTGTTATATAGCACTTCTTTATGTATCTAATAGTTTTTAACTACGGTTTATTTCAGAAAGTCGCAAAAATCTCTTTCTAAATATATTTAAACATTTTTAACGACGGTTAAAATGTGCTACTAAAAACAAAACAGATTAAATGTAAGGTTTACAACAATCGAGTTTCGTTGAAAAAGAATTGAATTCTTAACGTTAAGAAACCAAAAAATGTTGTAATAAAATGATTTTTTGCCTTTTTTTAGACAGCAGTTGTTTAAATATAAATTATATTTGCTTGATTTTATTGAAATAAACACTTTCTATTTGTTTGTATACGCTTTAAAACTTGAAAGAAAAGGTTTTACAGCTTTTTTTATAGCATTTCTTTATGTATCTGATAGTTTTGAACCACGGTTTTATTCAGAAAGTAGCAAAAATTTCTTTTAAAATATATATTAAACATTTTTAGGGACAGTTAAAATGTGCTACTAGAAACAAAACAGATTAAATGTCAGGTTTACTACAATCGTTTCTCGTTGAAAGATAATTGAATCCTTCACGTTAAGTAACAAAAAAATGTAGTAATAAAATGGTTTTTTTTTTTTTTTTGGAACTGCAGTTGTTGAACTACAAATTTTATTTACTCGATTTTATTAGACATAACACTTTTTATTTGTTAGTATACGCTTGAAAACTGGAAAGAAAAAGTTTTACAGCTTTTGTTTTATAGCATTTCATTATGTATCTTATAGTTTTGAACTACAGTTTAAATCAGAAAGTAGCAAAAGTTTTTTTCTTAATATATTTAATCACTTTTAACGACTGTTACAATGTGCTACTAGAAACTATTCAGAATTGATGACAGGTTTATTACAATCGAGTTTCGTTGAAATAGAATTGAATTTTGCACGTTAAGTAACCTAAAAATGTTGTAATAAAATGATTTTTTTCTTTTTTTTGAACTGCAGTTGATGAATTATAAATGTTATTTGCTGGATTTTATAAAACGTAACAGTTTATATTTGTTAATATACGCTTTCAAACTTGAAAAAAAACGTTTTACAGCTTTTTTTATATATCATTACTTTAGATATCTGCTAGTTTTGAACTACGGTTTTATTTAGAAAGTAGCAAAAATTTCTTACTAAATAAATTTAAACGTTTTTAGCGACGGTTAAAAATTGCTACTAGAAACAAAACAGAATATATGTCAGGTTTATTTTAATCGATTTTCGTTGAAAAAGAATTGAGTTCTTCTCGTAAAGTAACCAAAAAATGTTGTACTAAAATGATTTTTTTCCTTTAGTTGGACTGCAGTGGTTGAAATATAAATGTTATTTGCTGGATTTTATTAGACATAACACTTTTTATTTGTTAGTACAAGCTTGAAAACTTGAAATATAATGTTTTACAGCTTTTGTTTTATAGCATTTCTTTATGTATCTGATAGTTTTGAACTACAGTTTAATTCCAAAAGTAGCAAAAATTTCTTTCTAAATATATATTAAACATTTTTAGGGACAGTTAAAATGTGCTACTAGAAACAAAACAGATTAAATGTCAGGTTTATTACAACCGTTTTTCGTTGACAGAGAATTAAATTCTTCACGTAAAATAACCAAAAAATGTTGCAATAAAATGATTTTTTTCCTTTTTTTGGACTGCAGTTGTTGAAATTAAAATGCTATTTGCTGGATTTTATTAGACATAACACTTTTCATTTGTTAGTATACGCTTAAAAACTTGAGAGAAAATAATTTTCAGCTTTTGTTATATAGCATTTCGTTATGTATCTAATAGTTTTGAAGTACGGTTTATTTCAAAAAGTCGCAAAAATTTTTTTTCTAAATATATTTAAACATTTTAAGCGATGGTTTAAATGTGCTACTAGAAACAATTCAGAATGGATGTCAGGTTTATTTCAATCGATTTTCGTAGAAAAAGAATTAAGCTCTTTACGTTAAGTAATCAAAAAATGTTGTAATAAAATGATTTTTTTTTTTTTTTTGAACTGCAGTGGCTGAATTTTAAATGTTATTTGCTGGATTTTATTGAACGTAAGACTTTTTATTCGTTAGTATACGCTTTAAAACTTGAAAAAGATCGTTTTACAGCTTTCGTTATACAGCATTTCTTGATGTATCTAATAGTTTTGAACTACGGTTTAGTTCAGAAAGTAGCAAAAATTTCTTTCCTAATATATTTAAACAATTTTAGAGACAGTTAAGATGTGCTATTTGAAACAAAACAGATTAAATGTCAGGTTTACTACAATCGTGTTTCGTTTAAAAAGAATTGAATTCTTCACGTTAAGTAACAGAAAAAATGTAGTAATAAAATGATTTTTTTCCTTTTTTTGAACTGCAGTTGTTGAATTATAGATTTTATTGAACGTAACATTTTTACTTGTTAGTATACGCTTTAAAACTTGAAAGAAAACGTTTTACAACTATTTTTATATAGCATTTCTTTATGTATTTAATAGTTTTGAACTACGGTTAAATTCAGAAAGTAGCAAAAATTCGTTTTAAAATTTATTAAATCTTTTTTGTGAAGGTAAAAATGTTCTATTAGAAACAAGACAAAATGGAAGTCAGGTTGACTACAATCGAGTTTCCTTAAAAAAAAAACTACATTTTTCACGTTAAGTAACCACAAATTGTTGTAATAAAAAGATTTTATCCTTTTTTTAAACTGCAGTTGTTGAA
>NW_014570165.1:4241-6002 GCF_001313835.1 Polistes canadensis
TGAATATCAGGTTGACTACAACCGAGTTTCGTCGAAAGATAATTGAATTCTACGCGTAAAGTAACCAAAAAAAGTTGTAATAAAATGATTTTTTGCCTTCTTGTTGACTGCAGTAGTCCAAATATAAATGTAATTGGCTAAATTTTATCGGACCTTACACCTTATATTTGTAAGTATACGCTTTAAAGATTGAAAGAAAATTTTCGAAAATTGCGCCCTTCAGACCAGATAGCAGCACCTCTTGGCTAGCATGATTAATGCGCCGTCTGTTATCGCTGAGMAGAAGACATATCGATTGTTTCTATTGATCAAGGGATTACGCCACTTGACCTATTGACAGGTTATTGGACCCCTGTGTCGTCATCCTCTGCGTGTTACCTTCCTATTGATAGTTTGTCATCTCTTCCTAGGGTGGAACTCGCTAATAGGTGTATTGTCTTTTCTCCACTTCCGCTCTGTTCCTCTAATCGAACCGAAGAGTGGCGTGGTCCGACACAATCTTTTACGAAGTTAAACAGTGCAGACGTATATTTAAAAATCTCTGAAATTTGTGAATTCATCTCATAGTCTTCATCTCGCTTTAATTCTTATCTCTCACCGTTCCATCTCATCTCTCATCTCGCTTTTCCTCATCTAGACCATCTCTTTATACTCTCTCTCACTAACGACTTTTTAGGTAATCTCACAACATTCATTTCTAATCTGAACCTTTCTTTATTCGTTCTGACCTCTCATTTTTTTTATACTCTTCGTTTCGTCAATTCTTTCGTTTCTCATTATTACATTTTCCTTCCTGTTAATAATGGCTTCCCGTGCTACGTACTTCCGGAACACGTGGCGTGATATCCGGTACACGTGGCGTAGCTTATCTATTACAGTCTGTTGTACTTCTTATACTTGCGCTATCTTTATTTTTCTGTACATAATATCTATTAAATCTTGTTACACATAAATTCTATCAGTAAATTCCTCATTTATACAGTCCACTAGCCTATCTCGCATATCTCCTTGTCTTCTCTTAGCGCATCTCTTAAAATCTACTAATCTTTCTCTCTTAAAAAGAAAACGTTTCATAGTTTCTGCTTGAATGCACTCTTTTATATTTTTTATAGTTTTTATCTACGATTTATTCCAGATGGTAGCAAAAATTTTTTTTACATATAATAAAAGTTTTTTAGCGAAGGCATAAATGTGCTATTAGAAACTAAACAGAATAGATGTAAGGTTTACTACAATCGAATATTGTCGAAAATGCACTGAGTTCTACAAGTGAGGTATCCAAAAAATATTGTAATAAAAGGGTTTTTTCTCTTTTCTTCGACTGCAGTTGTTAAAAAATAAATGATATTCGCTAGACTTTATTGGACATAACACTTTTTATTTTTTAGTATACGCTTTAAAACTTTAAAGCAAACGTTTTATAGCTTTTGTTTTATAGTACTTTTTTAAGAATATTAAAGTTTTGAACAACGCATAATTCCAGAAAGTAGCGATAATTGTTTCTAATTGAAATATAAAATTTTTAGCGACGGTAAATATGTGCTACAAGACACAAAACAGAATGGATGTCAGGTTTACTATAATCGAGTTTTGTTAAAAAAGAATTTAATTCTTTACGAAAAGTAATTAAATAAAGTTGTAATAAAATAATTTTTACCCTTTTTTTGGACTGCAGTTTTTGAAAAGTAAATGATATTTGCTAGATTTTATAGGATTTAACACTTTTTATTTGTTAGTATACGCTTTAAAACTTAAAAGAAA
>NW_014570165.1:7427-14123 GCF_001313835.1 Polistes canadensis
GAAGATGGGTAACTTGATGATACATGAAAGTAACATAGACGCTAGCGTTAGAGAAGGGATAAATAACATATCAGATAACCGTTTGAGGTGCAAAAATTGCGGTATRATGGGTCATTTTAGCGAAAAATGCCCATATAAGAGTAGAGGCACGAAATGCTTCGAATGTAGAGAATTTGGTCATATCGCGGTTAATTGCCCTAAAGATCGTATCGCTAACAAAAATTCATGTAATATTTCACGATCGGTGCGAGGAAAGTATTATAAGAAAGTAATAATAAATGGTCAGAAAATTGATGCACTAATTGATACTGGAAGTGATATATCTCTAATGCGAGCCGCACAATACATACAAATAGGATCACCTAGATTGAAAACGAATGAGATCAGATTTCGTGGAATTTGTTCAGAGGATAATAAAACGTTAGGGGAATTTTTTGCGGGTATTGAGATTGATGGTAATCAATATACCATTGAAATTTCCGTGGTATCTGATACATTGATGCAGCATGCTGTTTTGATAGGAACTGATTTTTTGAACACAGTGGATATTTATATTAGAGAGGGAAAAATTGCAATTAGCAAACCGTTGGGAAGCGGAGAGAACAGCAAAGAAGTAGTTGAAATCTTAAAGATAGACTGTGTAAACGATACAAATGAGTTAGATCTGTCGCATATTCCATCAAGTGAGCATAAAAAATTGGTGGTAGACTTGATTAATAATTATAATCTGGTGAAAGCGCGTTATGTAGGAGTTAAAATGAGTCTGATACTAAAAGATGAAGAGCAAGTTTATCAGCGGCCCAGACGTTTACCTCCGTCGGAAAGGCAGGAGGTAGAGAATCACATTAGTGATTGGTTATCTAGTAGTATTATTCAACCATCGTTATCTGAGTACGCGAGTCTTGTACTAGTAAAGAAAAAGGATGGTAGTACAAGGCTCTGCGTGGATTACCGAAAGATTAATAAAAAAATAGTGAAGGACCGTTATCCGCTTCTGTTGATTGATGATCAATTGGACGCGCTTGAGAATGCAAAAATTTTTAGTACATTGGATTTAAAAAACGAGTTTTTCCATGTACTATTGGAACCGGAAAGCAGAAAATATACATCATTTATAGTTTGTGATGGACAATACGAATTYTTWTATGTKCCGTTTGGGTTATGCAATTCTCCTGCAGTTTTTCAAAAATTTAATAATGCTGTGTTCAGGGAATTGATCAGTAAAAAGATAGTATTTACATATATGGATAATTTAATAATACCTTCTGAAGACCGTGAGTCTGGAATAGAATATTTACAGGAGGTGGAATTTCTAGGACATGTGATTGGAAGCGGAAGGATTAGGCCGTCAAAAGGGAAAACGGAGGCGGTCATGAAGTTCCCACAACCTTCGAACCTAAAGCAAATTCAAAGTTTTTTGGGGCTAACAGGATTCTTTAGAAAATCCATAGCTAATTACTCTTTGATCGCGCGGCCATTGACGGATTTACTAAAAGCGGATGTAAAATTTGAGTTCGGGGAGAAGCAAAAAGAAGCAGTAGAGCAGTTGAAGCGAGCCTTAAGCAATAAACCAGTGTTGAACATATTTAGGGTTGGAGCCGAAACGGAACTACATACTGACCCGTCTATGTACGGATATGGCGCAATCTTATTGCAGCGCGACGAAAATAATGATAAATTTTATCCGATCTATTATGCAAGTGGTAAGACTACATTGGCTGAGGCGAAATATWCTAGTTACGAGCTCGAAGTGTTAGCAATAATAAAAGCGTTACGGAAGTTTAGAATTTATCTGTTAGGTATACCGTTTAAGATAGTAACTGATTGTCAAGCATTTTCGATGACTATGAATAAGAAGGATATATGTGTGAGAGTTGCTCAGTGGGCATTGTTATTGGAAGAGTTCCAATATGAGATAGAACATAAACCGGGTAAAAGTATGTTGCATGTCGATGCGTTGAGTCGAAATCCATTGCCGACCAGCATGGTAATAGATAAAAGTGATGAGAGCGTGAATGTGAGAATTGGTAGGGCGCAGCGTAGTGATAACGAACTTGGAAAATTTTTCGAATTCGCGCAGCGAGATGAGCTTAATGATTATAAGATTAGGTATGGCTTATTGTTTAAACAAGACGAAGGGGAAATGCGATTAATTATACCGAAATCAATGATCACCGAAATAATTAGGCGTGTTCACGAGAATGGGCATTTTTCAACGGCAAAAACGGAAATGTTAGTGAAACGGAATTATTGGTTTCAGAATATGCGTTCAAAAATAGAAAAGGTTGTGCGTACTTGTGTAAGTTGTATTTTAGCGGAACGAAAAAAGGGTAAACAGGAAGGATTTCTTAATCCTATTGAAAAAGGTAGCATACCGCTGGACGTATATCACATAGATCATCTGGGACCGCTAAACTCAACGAAGAAAACTTATAGATATATCTTAGTGGTAGTAGAGGCTTTCTCTAAGCTTGTGTAGTTGTACGCGGTTCGGTCAACAAATACAGTTGAAACTCTAGATAGGCTTCAAAAGCAGGCGGTGATATTCGGAAACCCGAGAAGGATCATGTCGGATCGTGGTACTGCCTTTACTGCGCATGAATTTAAGGAGTATTGTAAAAAGGAGGGTATTGAGCACGTAAAAATTACAACCGGTGTGCCTAGGGGAAATGGCCAAGTTGAAAGAATAAAAAGAACTGTAATTCCTGTTCTTACCAAGTTAGCGGCGCCAAAACCCCAAGACTGGTATAAATATTTGGGAAGAGCACAGCAATGCTTAAATGTCGTTCAAATCGCAGCACAAGGACATCTGCTTTTGACGTCCTTTTTGGAGTGCATATGAGAGTAAGGGATGATCCACAAATTCGAAAGATTATAGAGACCGAGTGGCTACTGGAGTTTCAAAAGGATCGCTATAAACTCAGAGATGCTGTTCGAGACCAGTTGCAGAAAGTGCAGCAAGAAAATATTAAAACATATAATAAACGTCGTAAGAAAGCGAAACGATATAATGAAAATGATATGGTGGCAATTAAGCAAACGCAATTGGTACCAGGTTTGAAGTTGGCATTGAAAAATTTGGGTCCGTATCAGATAATAAAAGCCTTACGTAATGATCGATTTGTAGTGCGTAAGGTAGGTGAATCGGAGAGTCCTTTACAAACTTCTGCTCTGGCGGATTACATGAAACCGTGGGTTGAAAGCATAAACATTGGGTTGAGTAATAGTAAGTCGAGTGATGATTAGTGATTATTATGACAAACGTGTAAATAACTATGAGTGAATGAAATTGATGCGAATGAATTAATGTGAAGCGAAACGGTATCTAGGGACGGATACCGCTGCAGAATTGCCGAGTGTAGGAGATATAGTGAGCGTTGCCGTCTTGTTAGCGTGGAGTGATAGGATTTTGTCAGATTAAGTAACCGGGACAACGGACGAAATACAGGACAGTTAGTTAGTATTGAGCGTTGTAAGAGAGAGGATCTGCATTTGTATTAATCATGAGAAGTTGTAATTAAACTGTTTATCTATCAAAAATCCTACAATATTAAAAAGCATAGAAAGTTTTTTTCAAATATATTTAAAGTTTTGTAGCAACTGTAAAAATGTGCTATTAGAAACTAAACAGAATGGATGTCAGGTTAAATACAATCCAGTTACGTCAAAAGATAATTAAATTCTACGCGTAAAGTAACCAAAAAAAGTTCTAATAAAATAATATTTTTCCTTTCTTTAAACTGCAGCAGTCTAAATATAAATGATGTTTACTAAATTTTTTTAGACCTAACACTGTTTATTTGTAAGTATACGCTTTTATGCTTCACAGAAAACGATTCATAGCTTTTGTTAAATAGCACTTTAATAGAAATTTTATAGTTTTTAACTTAGATTAAATTCACAAAGTGGTGAAAATTTCTTTTAAATATATTAAAAAATTTTTAGCGAAGGTAAAAATGTGCTAATAGAAACTAAACAGAATAGAATATATGTTTACTACAATCGAATTTTGTCGAAAATGAATGGAATTCTACACTTGAAGTAACCAGAGAATATTGTAATAAAATGATTTTTTTCCTTTTCTTTGAATGCAGTTGTTAAAATATAAATGATATTTGCTTGATTTCACTAGACATACCACTTTTTATTTTTTAGTATACGCTAAAGAACTTCAAAAAAAACGTTTTATAGCTTTTGTTACATAGCACTTCTTTAGATATCTGATAGTTTACAACTATTATTCAACTCAGAAGGCCGCAAAAATTTTTCCTTAATATATTTAAAGTTTTGTAACGACTGTAAAAATGTGCTATTAGAAACTGAACAGAATGGATGTCAGGTTGAATACAATCAAGTTTCGTCGAAAGATAATTGAATTCTACTCGTAAAGTAGCCAAAAAAAGTTGCAATAAAATAGTTTTTTGCCTCTTTTTTGACTGCAGTAGTCCCAATATAAATGATGTTGGCACAATTTTTGTGGATTTTACAATTTTTATTTGTAAGTATACGCTTTAAAGATTGAAAGAAAACGTTTCATAGTTTCTGTTGAAATGCACTTTTTTAGATTTTTTATAGTTTTTTTCTACGAATGATTCCAGAAAGTAGCAAAAATTTTTTTTACATATAATAAAAGTTTTTTAGCGAAGGCCAAAATGTGCTATTAGAAACTGAACAAAATAGATGTTAGGTTTACTACAATCGAATTTTGTCAAAAATTAATTGAATACTACATGTGAAGTAACCCAAGAATATTGTAATAAAATGATTTTTTCTCTTTTCTTCGACTGCAGTTGTTAAAAAATAAGTGTTATTTGCTAGATTTTATAAGATTTAACAATTACATTTGTTAGTGTACGCTTTGAAACTTAAAAAAAATCGTTTTATAGCATTTGTTATATAGCACTTCTTTAGATATCTGATAGTTTTCCACAATTATTAAATCTAGAAAGCAGCGAATATTTCTATTAATTACATAAAAAAGTTTTTAGCGACGGTAAAAATGTGCTATTAGAAACTAAACTGAATATAAGTTAGGTTGACTACAATCGAGTTTCGACGACAGATAATTAAATTCTACGCGTTAAGTTACAAAAAAAAGTTTTAAAAAATAATTTTTTGCCTTTTTTTTGACTGCAGTAGTCCAAATATAAATGATGTTTGTCAAATTTTTTCGGACCTTACAGTTTTTATTTGTAAGTATAAGCTTTAAAGATTGAAAAAAAACGTTTCATAGTTTCTGTTAAAATGCTCTATTTAAATTCTTTATAGTTTTTATCTACATGTGATTCTAGAAAGTAGTAAAAATTTTTTTTACATATAATGAAAGTTTTCTAGCGAAAGCAAAAATTTGCTATTAGAAACTAAACATAATAGATGGTAGGTTTACTACAGTCGAATTTTGTCGAAAATAAATTGAATTCTACATGTGAAGTATCCAAGGAATATTGTAATAAAATGATTTTTTCTCTTCTTTTTGACTGCAGTTGTTAAAAAATAAATGATATTTGCTAGATTTTATGGGACATAACACTTTTTATTTGTTAGTATACGCTTTTAGACTTAAAAGGAAACGTTTTATAGCTTTTGTTATACAGTACTTTTTTAGATATTTGATAGTTTACAACTATTATTCAACTTAGAAAGCAGCGAAAATTTTTCTCAAATATATTTATACATTTTTAACGACGGTTAAAATGTGCTACTAGAAACAAAACAGATTAAATGTCAGGTTTACTTTAATCGAGTTTCGTAGAAAAAGAATTGAATTCTTTACGTACACTAACCAAAAATGTAATAAAATGATTTTTTTTCTTTTTTTTGACTGCAGTAGTCCAAATATAAAAGATGTTGGCCAAATTTTATCGGGCCTTACACATTTTATTTGTAAGTATACGCTTTAAAGATTGAAAGAAAACGTTTTATAAATTCTGTTTAAATGCACTATTTTAGATTTTTAATAGTTTTTATCTACAATTGATTCCAAAAAGTAGCAAAAATTTTTTTTAAATATTATAAAAGTTTTTTTGCGAAGGCAAAAATGTGCTATTAGAAAATAAACAGAATATATGTTAGGTTTACTACAATCGAGTTTTGTTGAAAAAGAATTGAATCTTTACGTACAGTAACAACAAAAACTCGTAATAAAATGATTTCTTCCCTTTTTTTGGACTGCAGTTTGGGAACTATAAATGTATTTTGCTAGATTTTGTAGGATTTAACACTTTTTATTAGTTAGTATAAGCTTTAAAACTTATAAAAAAATGGTTTTATAGCATTTGTTACATAGGACTTCTTTAGATATCTGTTAGGTTTCTACAATTATTAAATCTAGAAAGCAGCGAAAATTTCTCTTAATTATATTTGAATTTATTTAGCGACGGTAAAAATATGCTATAAGAAACAAGACGGAATGAATGTTAGGTTGACTACATTCGAGTATCATCGAAAGATAATTGAATTCTACGCGTTAAGTAACCAAAAAAAAGTTGTAATAAAATGATTTTTTGCCTTTTTTTTGACTGCAGTTGTTTAAATATAAATTTTATTTGCTGCATTTTATTGAAAGTAACATTTTTTATTTGTTAGTATATGATTTAAAACTTGAAAGAAAACGTTTTACAGCTTTTTTTATATAGCATTTCTTAATGTATCTAATAGTTTTGAACTACGGTTCAATTTAAAAAGTACCAAAATTTC
>NW_014570165.1:17788-24266 GCF_001313835.1 Polistes canadensis
CGTTTTATAGCATTTGTTGTATAACACTTCTTGAGATATCTGATAGTTTTCTACAATTAATAAATCTAGAAAGCAGCGAAAATTTCTCTTCATAATATTAAAAAGTTTTAAGTGACGGAAAAAATGTGCTATAACAAACAAGACAGAATGAATGTCAGGTTGACTACAATCGAGTTTTGTCGAAAGATAATTGATTTCTATACGTAAAGTAACCAAAAAAAGTTGTAATTAAATGATTTTTTGCCTTTTTTTTGACTGAAGTTGTTAAAATATAAATGATATTTGCTTGATTTCATTAGTCAAACCACTTTTTATTTTTTAGTATACGCTTTAAAACTTCAAATAAAATATTATATAGCTTTTGATTTATAGTACTTTTTTAGAAATAATATAGTTTTGAACCACGTATAATTCCAGAAAGTAGCGATAATTTTTTCTAAATAAATATATAATTTTTAGCGACGGTAAATATGTGCTACTAGAAACAAAACAGAATGGATATCAGGTTTACTACAATCGAGTTTTATTGAAATAGAATTGATTTCTTAACGTTAAGTAACCAAAAAAAGGTATAATAATATGATTATTCCTTTCTATGGACTACAGCAGTCTAAATATAAATGATTCTTACTAAATTTTTTCGGACTAAACACTTATTATTTGTAAGTATACGCTTTAATGCTTTAGAGAAAACGTTTCATAGGTTTTGTTAAATAGCACTTTTATAGAAATTTTATAGATTTACCTACCATTAAATTCACAATGTAGCGAAAATTTCTTTTAAATATATTAAAAATATTTAGCGAAGGTACATATGTGCTTATAGAAACTAAACAGAACGGATGTTAGGTTTACTACAATCGAATTTTGTCAAAAGCGAATTGAATTCTACACGTAAATTAACCAAAGATTGTTGTATTAAAAAAAAGGTTATTTTTTCTTTTCTTTGAATGCAGTCGTTAAAATATAAATGATATTTGCTTGATTTCATTAGACATACCACTTTTTATTTTTTAGTATACCCTTTAAAACTTCAAAGAAATGTTTTATAGCTTTTGTTTTATATTACTTTTTTAGAAATATTATAGTTTAGAACAGCGTATAGTTCCAGAAAGTAACGATAACTTTTTTTAAATATAATAAAAAAATTTTGGCGACGGTAAAAAAGTGCTACTAGAATCAAAACAGAATAGATATCAGGTTTACTACAATCGAGTTTGGTGGAAAAAGAATCGTATTCTTTACGTAAAGTAATTAAAAAAAGTTTTAATAAAATAATTTTTACCCTTTTTTTAGACTGCAGTTGTTGAAAAGTAAATGATATTTGCACGATTTTATTAGAAATACCATTTCTTATTTGTTAGTATACGCTTTAAAACTTAAAAGAAAACGTTTTACAGCTTTTGTTATACAGCACTTCTTTAGATATGTGATAGTTTACAACTATTATTCAACTCAGAAAGCAGCGAAAAATTTTCCTAAATATATTGAAAGTTTTGTAGCAAATGAAAAATGTGCTATCAGAAACTAAACAGAATGGATTTCAGGTTGAATACAAACAAGTTTCGTCGAAAAATACATTAAGTTTTCTCGCAAATTTACCTAACAAAGTAATAATAAGATGATTTTTTCCCTTTTTTTGGACTGCAGTAGGGGAGCTATAAATGTTATTTGCTAGATAATATAGAATTTAACACTTTTTATTTGATAGTATACGCTTTAAAACTTAAAAGTAATCGTTTTATAGCATTTATAATATATCACTTCTTTGGATATCTGATAGTCTTCTACAATTATTAAATCTAGAAAGCAGCGAAAATTTCTCTTAATTATATTAAAAAGTATTTAGAGACGGTAAAAATGTGCTCTTAGAAACAAGACAGAATAGATATCAGGTTTACTACAATCGAGTTTTGTTAAAAAACAATTGAATTCTTTTGGTAAAGCAATTAAAAAAAGTTGTAATAAAATAATTTTTACCCTTTTTTTTGGACTGCAGTTGTTGAAAAGTAAATGATATTTGCACGATGTTATTAGAAATACCATTTTTTATTTCTTAGTATACGCTTTAAAACTTAAAAGAAAACGTTTTATAGCTTTTGTTTTACAGCACTTCTTTTGATATGTGATAGTTTTTAACAAATATTTATTCCAGAAAAAAGCGAAATTTTTTTTTAAATATATTAAAAAATTTTTAGTTATGGTAAAAATGTGCTATTAGAAACAGGACAGAATGGACGGCTGGTTGACTTCAATCGAGTTTCGATGAAAAAGAATTCAATTAAATACGTAAAGTAATTAAAAAAAGTAGTAATAAAATAATTTTTACCCTTCTTTTGGAAAGCAGTTGTTGAAAAGTGAAAGATATTTGCACGATTTTATTGGATTTTACACTTTTTACTTATTAGTATACGTTTTACAACTTAAAAGGCATCGTTTTATAGCATTTTTTATATAGCACTTCTTTAGATATCTGATAGTTTTCTAAAATAATTAAATCTAGAAAGCAGCGAAAACTTCTCTTAATGATATTAAAAAGTTTTTTGCGACGGTAAAAATGTGCTATTGGAAACAAGACAGAATAGATATCAGGTTTACTACAATCGAGTGTTGTAGAAAAAGGATTGAAATCTTTACGTAAAATAACCTAAAAAAGTTGTAATAAAATGATTTTTTCCCTTTTTTTGGACTTTAGTTGGGGAAATATAAATGTTATTTGCTAGATTTTATAGGATTTAACACTTTTTATTTGTTGGTATACGCTTTAAAACTTAAAAGATATCGTTTTATAGTATTGGTTATATAGCACTTTTTTAGAAATCTGACTGTTTTTTACAATAATTAAATTTAGAAAATAGCAAAAATTTCTCTTAATTATATAAAAATATTTTAGCGACAGTAAAAATGTGCTATAAACAACAAGCCAGAATGAATGTCAGGTTGACTACAATCGGGTTTTTTCAAAAGATAATTGAATTTTACGCGTAAAGTAACCAAAAAAAGTTGTAATAAAATGATTTTTTGCTTTTTTTTTGACTGCTATAGTCCAAATATAAACGATGTTAGCCAATTTTTTTTGGACCTCACACTTTTTATTTGTAAGTATACGTGTTATAGATTGAAAGAAAACGTTTTATAGTTTCTGTTGAAATGCACTTTTTTAGATTTTTTATAGTTTTTATCTACGCTTTATTCCAGATAGTACCCAAAATATTTTTTACATATAATAAAAGTTATTTGCGATAGAAAAAATGTGCTATTAGAAACAAGACAGAATAGAAGTTAGGTTTACTACAATCGAGTTTTTTCGAAAATGAAAGGAATTCTACACGTAAAGTAACCAAAGAATTTTGTGATAAAATGATTTTTTCTCTTTTCTTTGACAGGAGTAGTTTAAATTTAAATGATATTTGCTTGATTTTATTAGACATACTACTTTATCATTTTTTAGTATACGCTTTAAAACGTCAAGAAAACGATTTGTTGCTTTTGTTTTATAGTACTCTTTTAGATATGTGATAGTTTTCAATTATTATTTAATCAAGATAGCAGCTAAAATTGTTCTTAAATATATTAAAAAATTTTTTAGCAAAGGTAAATATGTGCTATTAGAAACTAAACAGAATAGGTGTAAGGTTTACTACAATCGAATTTTGTCGAAAATTACTTGAATTCTACATGTAAAGTAACCAAAGAATGTTGTAATAAAATGATTTTTTCTCTTTTTTTGGACTGCAGTTGTGGAAAAGTAAATGATATTTGCACAAATTTATTGGAAATACTATTTCTTATTTGTTAGTATACGCTTTAAAACTTCAAAGCAAACGTTTTATAGCTTTTGTTTTATAGTTCTTTTTTAGAAATATTATAGTTTTTAACTATAATTAATTCGAGATTGTAGCGATAATTTTTTTTATATATAATAGAAAATTTTTTGCGACAGTATAAAAGTTCTACTAGAATTAAGAAAGAATAGATATCAGGTTTACTACAATCAAATTTTGTTGAAAAAGAATTATATTCTTTACGTAAAGTGATTAAAAAAAGTTCTAATAAAATAATTTTTACCCTTTTTTTAGACTCAGTTGTTGAAAAGTAAATGATATTTGCGTTATTTCATTAGACATACAACTTTTTATTTTTTAGTATACGCTTTAAAACTTCAAAGAAAACGTTTTATAGCTTTTGTTTTATAGTACTTTTTAGAAATATATTAGTTTTGAACCACGTATAATTCTAGAAAGTAGCGATAATTTTTTTTAAATAAAATTTAAAATTTTAAGAGGCGGTAAATATGTGCTACTAGAAACCAAACAGAATGGATGTCAGGTTTACTACAATCGAGTTTTGTTGAAAAAGAATGGTATTCTTTACGTAAAGTAATTAAAACAAGTTGTAACAAAATATTTTTTTCTCTTTTTTTGGACTGCAGTTGCTAAAATATAAATGATATTTGCTAGATTTTATTGGGCTCAACACTTTTTATTTGTTAGTATACGCTTTAAAACTTGAAAGAAAAGGTTGTATAGCTTTTCTTATATTGCATTTCTTTATATATCTGATAGTTTTCAATTATTATTTAATCAAGATACCAGCAAAAATTATTCCTAATTATATTGAAAAATTTTTTAGCGAATGTAAAAATGTGCTATTAGAAACTAAACAGAATGAATGTCAGGTTGACTACAATCGAGGTTCGTCGAATGATAATTGTATTCTACGCGTAAAGAAACAAAAAAAAGTTCTGAGAAAATGATTTTTTGCCTTTTTTTTGACTGCAGTACTCCAAATATATATAATGTTGGCCAAATTTTTTCAACATTTACACTTTCTATTTGTTAGTATACGCCTTAAAACTTTAAAGTAAACGATTTGTAGCTTTTGTTATACAGCACTTCCTTAGATATGTGATAAATTTCAACAATTATTTATTCTAGAAAGAAGCGAAAATTTTTTTTAAATATATTGAAAAACATTTAGAAAAAGTAAAAATGTGCTATTAGAAACAAGACAGATTGGACGGCTGGTTGACTACAATCGAGTTTCGTCGAAAGAGAATTGAATTCTATACGTAAAGTAAAAAAAAAGTCGTAAAAATATGATTTTTTCTCTTTTTTCTGACTGCAGTATTCCAAATATAAATGATGTTTGCCAAATTTTTTCGGACCTTAGACTTTTTATTTTTAAGTATACGCTTTAATGCTTTATAGAAAACGTTTCATAGCTTCTGTTAAATAGCACTTTTATAGAAATTTTATAGTTTTTAACTACGAATAAATTCACAAAGTAGCGAAAATTGCTTTTAAATATATTAAAAAATTTTTAGCGAAGGTAACAATGTGCTAATAGGAACTAAACGGAATAGATGTTAGGTTTACTACATTCGAATTTTGTCGAAAATGAATTGAATCCTACACGTAAAGTAACCAAAGAATATTGTACTAAAATGATTTTTTCTCTTTTCTTAGACTGCAGTTCTTGAAAAATAGATAATATTTGCTAGATTTTATTGGACATAACAATTTTTATTTGTTAGTATACGCTTTAAAACTTCAAAGCAAACGTTTTGTAGCTTTTGTTTTATAGTACTTTTTTAGAAATATTATTGTTTTTAACTACAATTATTTCCAGAATGTAGCAAAAATTTTTTTTAAATAAAATAGATAATTTTTGGCGATGGTAAAAAAGTGCTACTAGAATCAAAACAGAATAGATATCAGGTTTACTACAATCGAGTTTTGTTGAAAAATTTGAATTCTTTACGTAAGGTAAATAAAAAAATTTGTAATAAAATGATTTTTACCCTTTTTTTGGACTATAGTTAGGGAACTATAAATGATATTTGCTAGATTTTATGGGGCTTAAGACTTGTTGTTTGCTAGTACACGCATTAAAACTTGAAAGAAAACGTTTTACAGCTTTTTTTATATAGCTGTACGAGGATAGAAAGAAATTGATAGATTTGAATGATATGCTCTAAGAAAGGACAAGGAGATTGGTGAGATAGGCTAGTGGACTGTATAGATGAAGAATTTACTGGTAGAATTATGTGTAATAAGATTTAATTAACAAATTTTAACAGAAAGGAATAGAGATGGCGAAAGTATAATAGATTTTCTACAAGCAGTAATAGATAAGCGACGCCACGTGTACCGGATATCACGCCACGTGTACCGAAAATACGTAGCACGAGAAGCCGTTACTGAGAGAGAGTAAAAGGAGATTTACAAGATGAGGAAAAGCGTGATAAGAGATGAGATGGAACGGTGAGAGAAAGAATAAGGAGATGGTCTAGTTGAGAAAAAAACGAGATAAGAGACTATGAGACGATCCATAATTTTAAGAGATTGTTAAAGATACGTCCGCACTGTTTCTCTTCGTAAGAGATTGAGTGGGACCACGCCACTTTTAGGTTCGATTAGAGGAACAAAGCGGAAGTGGAAAAAAGACAATAGACCAATGAGCGAGTTCCACGCTA
>NW_014570165.1:25192-26209 GCF_001313835.1 Polistes canadensis
AAATATAAATTTTATTTGCCTAATTTTATTAAAAGTGACACTTTTTATTTGTTTGTATACGCTTTAAAACTTGGAAGAAAATGTTTTACAGCTTTTTTTATAGCATTTTTTTATGTATCTGCTAGTTTGGAACTACAGTTTAATTCAGAAAGTAGCAAAGATTTCTTTCCTAATATATTTAAACATTTTTAGCGACGGTTACAATGTGCTATTAGAAACTAGACAGAATTGATGTCAGATTGAATACATTCAAGTTTCGTCGGAAAATACATAAATTTTTCTCGCAAAGTAACCTAATAAAATAATAATAAAATGATATTTCCTTTATTTGGGACGGCAGTTGTTAAAATATAAATGATATTGGCTGGTTTTTATTGAACGTAACACTTTTTATTTGTTAGTGTACGCTTTAAAACTAAAAAGAAAAAATTTACAGCTTTTTTTATATAGCATTTTTTTATGTATTTGCTAGTTTTGAACTACGGATGATTTTAGAAAGTCGCAAAATGTTTTTTTTAGATATATTTAAACATGCTAAGCGAAGGTTAAAATGTGCTACTTGAAACAAAACAGATAAAATGTCAGGTTAACTACAATCGTGTTTCGTTGAAAAAGAATTAAATTCTTTACATTAAGTAACAAAAAAATGTCGTAATACAATGATTTTTTTCCTTTTTTTGAACTGCAGTTGTTAAATATAAATTTTATTTGCTTGATTTTATTGAAAGTATCACTTTTTATTTGTTTGTATACGCTTTAAAACTTGAAAGAAAACGTTTTACAGCTTTTTTTATATAGCGTTACTTTAGGTATCTGCTAGTTTTAAACTATGGTTTAATTGAGAAAGTAGCAAAAATTTCTTTTTAAATATATTTAAACATGTGAAGCGAAGGTTAAAATGTGCTATTAGAAACTAAACAGAATGGATGTCAAGTTTAAATCAATCAAGTTTCGTCGGAAAATACATAAATTTTTCTCGCAAAGTAACCTAAAAAAGTAATAATAAAATGATTTTTT
>NW_014570165.1:26289-28238 GCF_001313835.1 Polistes canadensis
TAACACTTTTTATTTGTTAGTATACGCTTTAAAACTTGAAAGAAAATGTTTTACAGCTTTTTTTATATAGAATTTCTTACTGTATCTAATAGTTTTGCACTACGGTTTAATTCAGAAAGTAGCAAAAATTTCTTTCCTAATATATTTAAACATTTTTAGCGACGGTTACAATGTGCTACTAGAAACAATTCAGAATTGATGTCAGGTTTATTACAACCGATTTTCGTTGAAATGAATTGAGTTCTTCACGAAAAGTAACCAAAAAATATTGTAATAAAATGATTTCTTTCTTTTTCTAGGCTGTTTAAATATAAAATTTATTTGCTTGATTTTATTGAAAGTAACACTTTTTATTTGTTTGCAAACGCTTTAAAACTTGAAAGAAAACGTTTTACAGCTTTTTTTATATAGAATATCTTAATGTTTCTAATAGTTTTGAACTACGGTTTAATTTAGAAAGTAGCAAAAGTTTCATTCTAAGTATATTTAAACATGTTTAGAGACGGTTAAGATGTGTTACTTGAAACAAAACAGATTAAATGTCAGGTTTACTACAATCGTTTTTCTTTGAAATGGAATTGAATTCTTCACGTTAAGTAACCAACAAATGTATTAATAAAATAATTTTTTTCCTTTTTTTGAACTGCAGTTGTTGAATTATAAATTTTTTTTGCTGGATTTTATTGAACGCAACACTTTTTATTTGTTAGTATACGCTTCCAAACTTGAAAGAAAACGTTTTACAGCTTTTTTTATATAGCATCTCTTTATGTATTTGCTTTTTTTGAACTACTGTTGATTTCAGAAATTTGCAAAAATTTCTTTCTTAAAATATTTAAACATTTTTAGCGACGGTTAAAATGTGCTACTAGAAACAATTCAGAATGGATGTCAGGTTTATTCCAACCGGTTTTCGTTGAAATGAATTGAGTTCTTCACGTAAGGTAACCAAAAAATATGGTTAAAATGATTTCTTATTTTTTTTAGACTGTAGTTGTTTAAATATAAATATTATTTGCTTGATTTTGTTGAAAGTAACACTTTTTATTTGTTTGTATACGCTTTAAAACTTGAAAGAAAACGTTTTACAGCTTTTTTTATATAGAATTTCTTAATGTTTCTAATAGTTTTGAACTACGGTTTAATTTAGAAAGTAGCAAAAGTTTCATTCTAAGTATATTTAAACATTTTTAGAGACGGTTGAGATGTGTTACTTGAAACAAAACAGATTAAATGTCAGGTTTACTACAATCGTGTTTCGTTGAAATAGAATTGAATTCTTCACGTTAAGTAACCAACAAATGTATTAATAAAATAATTTTTTCCTTTTTTTGAACTGCAGTTGTTGAATTATAAATTTTTTTTGCTGGATTTTATTGAACGCAACACTTTTTATTTGTTAGTATACAATTTAAAACTTAAAAGAAAACGTTTTACAGCTTTATTTATATAGCATTTCTTTATGTATTTGCTAGTTTTGAACTACGGTTGATTCCAGAAAGTCGCAAAAATTTCTTTCTAAATATATTTAAACATTTTTAGCGACGGTTAAAATTTGCTACTAGAAACATTTCAGAATTGATGTCAGGTTTATTCCAACCGGTTTTCGTAGAAATGAATTTGAGTTCTTTACGTAAAGTAACCAAAAAATATGGTAATAAAATGATTTCTTATTTTTTTTAGACTGCAGTTGTTTAAATATAAATTTTATTTGCTTGATTTTATTGAAAGTATCTCTTTTTATTTGTTTGTATACGCTTTAAAACTTGWAAGAAAACGTTTTACAGCTTTTTTTATTGCATTTCTTTAYAGATCTGATAGTTTTGAACTACGGTTTAATTCAGAAAGTAGCAAAAATTTCTTTCTTAATGTACATTAAACATTTTTAAGAACAGTTAGAATGTGCTACTAGAAACAAAACAGATTAAATGTCAGGTTTACTACAATCG
>NW_014570165.1:29429-30401 GCF_001313835.1 Polistes canadensis
GTATACGCTTTAAAACTTGAAAGAAAACGTTTTACAGCTTATTTTATAGCATCTCTTTATGTATCTGATAGTTTTAAACTACGGTTTAATTTAGAAAGTTGCAAAAATTTCTTTCTAAATGTACATTAAATATTTTTAGGGACAGTTGTAATGTGCTACTAGAAACAAAACAGATTAAATGTCAGGTTTACTACAATCGTTTTTCGTTGAAAGAGAATTGAATTCTTCATGTTAAGTAACTAAAAAATGTAGTAGTAAAATGATTTTTTCCTTTTTTTTAACTGCAGTTGTTAAATTACAAATTTTGTTGGCTCGATTTTATTAGACATAACACTTTTTATTTGTTAGTATACGCTAGAAAACTTAAAAGAAAATTTTTTACTGCTTTGGTTTATAGCAGTTCTTTATGTATCTGATAGTTTTAAACTACGTTTTGATTCAGAAAGTAGAAAAAATTTTTTTTTTAATATATTTGAACATTTTAAGCAACGGTTACAATGTGCTATTAGAAACAATTTAGAATTAATGTCAGGTTTTTTACAATTGATTTTCGTTGAATTGAATTGAGTTCTTCACGTCAAGTAACTTAAAAATGTTGTAATAGACAGATTTTTTCCCTTTTTTTAGACTGCAGTTGTTGAAATATAGATGTTATTTGCTAATTTTTATTGAACGTAACACTTTTATATGTTAGTATACGCTTTAAAACTTGAAAGAAAACGTTTTACCGCTTTTTTTATATAGCATTACTTTAGGTATCTACTAGTTTTGAACTACAACTTAATTCAGAAAGTAGCAAATATTTCTTTCTAAATATATTTAAACATTTTTAGCGACGGTTAAAAATTGCTACTAAAAACAAAACAGTATAGATGTCAGGTTTATTTCAATCGATTTTTGTTGAAAAAGAATTGATTTCTTCACGTAAAGTAACCAAAAAATGTTGTAATAAAATGATTTTTTCCTTTTTTT
>NW_014570165.1:32389-33841 GCF_001313835.1 Polistes canadensis
AAAAAATGTTGTAATAAAATGATTTTTTCCCTTTTTTAGACTGTAGTTGTTAAAATATAAATTTTATTTGCATGATTTTATTGAAAGTAACACTTTATATTTGTTAGTATACGCTTTAAAACTTGAAATAAAACGTTTTGCAGCTTTTCTTATATAGCATTTCTTAATGTATCTAATAGTTCTGAACTACGGTTTAATTTGGAAAGTAGCAAAAATTTCATTCTAAGTATATTGAAACATTTTTAGCGACGGTAAAAATGTGCTACTAGAAAAAAAACAGATTTAATGTCAGGTTTATTATAATCGAGTTTTGTTTAAAGAATATTGAATTCTTCCCGTTAAGTAACTAATAAATGTAGTAATAAAATGATTTTTTTCCTTTCTTGGAACTGCAGTTGTTGAATTGCAAATTTTATTTGCTCGATTTTATTAGACATAACACTTTTTATTTGTTAGTATACGCTTAAAAACTTGAAAGATAATGTTTTACAGCTTTTGTTTTATAGCATTTCTTTATGTATCTGATTGTTTTGAACTACGGTTTAATTCAGAAAGTACCAAAAATTTCTTTCTTAATGTATTTAATCATTTTTAGCGACGGTTAGAATGTGCTACTAGAAACAAAACAGATTATATATCAAGTTTATTACAATCGATTTTCGTTGAAATGAATTAAGTTCTTTACGTAAAATAACCAACAAATGTTGTAATAAAATGGTTTTTTCCTTTTTTTAGACTGCAGTTGTTGAAATATTAATGTTATTTGCTCAATATTATTGAAAGAAACACTTTTTATATGTTAGTATACGCTTAAAAACTTGAAAGAAAACGTTTTACCGCTTTTTTTATAAGCATTACTTTAGGTATGTGCTAGTTTCGAACTACGGTTTATTTCAGAAAGTGACAACCATTTCTTTATAAATATATTTAAAAATTTTTAGCGACGATTAAAAATTGCTACTAGAAACAAAACAGAATAGATGTCAGGTTTATTTCAATCGATTTTCGTTAAAAAAGAATTGAGTTTTTCACGTAATGTATCCTAAAAATGTTGTAATAAAATGATTTTTTCCTTTTTTAGACTGCAGTTGTTTACATTTAAATTTTTTTTGAATGATTATAATAAACGTAACACTTTTTATTTGTTATTATACGCTTTAAAACTTGAAATTAAAACGTTTTACAGCTTTTTTTATAGCATTTCTTTATGTATCTGACTGTTTTGTACTACGGTTTAATTAAGAAAGTACAAAAAATTTCTTTCTTAATGTATTTAATCATTTTTAGCGACGGTTAAAATGTGCTACTAGAAACAAAACAGATTAAATGTCAGGTTTACTACAGTCGTTTTTCGTTTACAGAAAATTGAGTACTTCTCGTAAAGTAAACAAAWARTGTTGTAATAAAATGACTTTTTTTCTTTTTTTAGACTGCATTTGTTGAATTATAAAT
>NW_014570166.1:0-1152 GCF_001313835.1 Polistes canadensis
TAAAAAGTGTTACGTTCAATAAAATCCAGCAAATAACATTTATAATTCGACAACTGCAGTTCAAAAAAAGGAAAAAAATTATTTTATTACAACATTTTTTTGTTACTAAACGTGAAGAATTCAATTCTTTTTCAACGAAACTCTATTAGAGTAAACCTGACATTTAAATTGTTTTGTTTCTAGTAGCACATTTTAACCGTCGCTAAAAATGTTGAAATATATTAAAAATGAAATTTTTGCTGCTTTCTGTATAAAACCGTAGTTCAAATCTATTGAATACATAAAGAAATGCTAAATAAAAAAAGCTGTAAAACGTTTTCTTTCAAGTTTTAAAGCTTATACTTACAAATAAAAAGTGTTACATGCAATAAAATTAAGCAAATAACATTTATATTTCAACAACTGCAGTCTAAAAAAATGGAAAAAATAAATTTATTACAACATTTTTTGGTTACTTTACGTGAAGAACTCAATTCATTCTCAACGAAAATCGATTGTAATAAACCTGACATCCATTCTATTTTGTTTCTAGTAGCACATTCTAACCGTTGCTAAAAATGTTTAAATATATTTAGAAAGAAATTTTTGCGACTTTCTGAAATCAATTGTAGTTTAAAACTAGCAAACACATAAAGAAATGCTGTATAAAATAAGCTGTAAAACGTTTTTATTCAAGTTTCAACGCGCATACTAACAATTAAAAAGTGTTACGTTCAATAAAATCCAGCAAATAACATTTATATTTTAATAACTGCAGTCTAAAAAAAAAAAAAAATTATGTTATTACAACATTTTTTGGTTACTGTACGTGAAGAACTCAAGTCTTTTTTAACGAAACTCGATTGTTGTAAACATGACGTCCATTCTGTCTTGTTTCTAATACCACATTTTACCCTTCATAAAAAAGATTTAATATATTTAAAAAGAAATTTTTTCTACTTTCTGAATTAAACCGAAGTTCAAAACTATTAGATACATAAAGAAATGCTATATAACAAAAGCTGTACAGCGTTATCTTTCAAGTTTTAAAGCGAATACTGACAAATAAAAAGTGTTACGTTCAATAAAATCTTGCAAATAACATTTATATTTCAACAACTGCAGTTCAAAAAAAGGAAAGAAATCATGTTATTACAACACTTTTTGGTTACT
>NW_014570166.1:4433-6841 GCF_001313835.1 Polistes canadensis
TTTCTAATTTCACATTACTTCTTGCGCAAAAAATTTTCTTATATGTTTATCAAAATTTTCGCAACTCTCTGGATATAATCGTAGTTATAAACCATAAAATAACTATAAAAGTGCTTTGTAACAGAAGCTATAAAACGTTTTCTTTTAAGATTTAAAGCGTATACTTACAAATAAAAAATGTAAATTCCGAAAAAATTGGGCAAACATCGTTTATATTTGGACTACTGCAGTCAAAAATAGGGAAAAGATTATTTTATGACGACTTTTTTTCGTAACTTTACGTGTAGAATTTAATTCGTTTTCGAAGAAACTCGATTGTAATAAACCTGACATCCATTCAGTCTTGTTTATAATATCAAATTTTTATTGTCGCTAAAAATTTTTCAAAAAATTTAAGAGACATTTTCGCTGCCTTCTAGATTAAAAAATTGTGGAAAACTATCAGAAATCTAAAGAAGTGCTATATAACAAATGCTATAAGTTGTTTGCTTCTAAGATTTAAAGCGTACACTAACGAATAAAAGTTTTTATATCTCATAAAATCCAGCAAATATTATTTACTTTTAAACAAATGCAGACGACGAAAAGCAAAAAAATAATTTTATTACAACTTCTTCTACTTACTTCACGTGTAGAATTCAATTATTTTTCGAAAAAATTCGATTAAAGTCAACTAAACATCTACTATTTTTAGTTTCTAATATCACATTTTCACTAGCGCTAAAAATTTTATATATATTTAACATTAATTTTCACAACTCTCGGGATTCACTTGTAGGTAAAAACCATAAAATTTTTATAAAAGTGCTATTTAACAGATGCTATGAAACATTTTTTTTCAAGATTTAAAGCGTATATTTACAAATAAAAAGTAATATACCAAAAAAAATTTAGTAAACATAATCTATATTTGGACTACTGCTGTAAAAAAAATTAGAAAAAATAATATTACTTTTTGGGTTACTTTACCTGTAGGATTCATTTCCCTTTAAAAAAACTCGATTATAGTCAACCTTACTTCCATTATGTCTTGTATCTAAAAGCACATATTTACCGTCGCTAAAAATTTTTCACTATATTTAAAAAAATATTTGCGGCCTTCTAGATTAATCAATTGTTAAGAACTATCAGATATATATAGAAATGCTATATAACAAATGCTATAAAACGTTTTTTTTCAAGGTTTAAAGCGTATACAAACAAATAAAAAGTGTTATGTCAAATAATATTTAGAGAATATCATTTATCTTTCGACAACTGCAGTTCAAAAAATGGGAAAAGATCATTATACTACAGTTTTGTTTGGTAACTTCACGTGTAGAATTCAAATATTTTTCGACAAAATTCGATTGTAGTCAACTAAACATCTATACTTTTTAGATTCAGATAGCACATTTTTACTTTTTCTAAAAATTTTTAATAGACATAAAAAGAAATATCTACTACTTTCTGCATTAGGTCGTAGTTAAAAACTATAAAATTTCTGTAAAAGTGCAATTTTACAGAAGCTATGAAATGTTTTTGTTCAAGCTTTAAAGCGTATACTTGCAAATAAATGTGTTAAGTCGGATAGATTTATGCAAACATCTTTTTTATTTGGAACACTGCAGTAAAGAAAAAGGAAAAAGATCATTTTATTAGGACATTTTTTGGTTACTTTGCGTTTAGAATTCAACTCTCTTTCGTCGAAACTCTATTGTAGTCAACCTGACATTCATTCTGTCTTGTTTCTAATAGCACATTTTTACCTTCACAAAAAAGATTTAATATATTTAAAAAGAATTTTCGCTACATCCTGCAGTAGGTCGTAGTTAAAAACTATAAAATTTCTATAAAAATGCTACTAAACTAAAACTATGAAACGTTTAATTTTAAGCTTTCAAGCGTATACTTACAAATAAAAAGTGTAAATTCCAAAAAATTGCACAAACATTATTTATTTTTGAACTACTGCAGTCAAAAGATAGGGAAATGATCATTTTATTACAAAGTTTTTTTGGATTCTTTTCGTAAAGAATTCAATTTTTTTTCAACGAAACTCGATTGTAGTAAACCTTACATCCATTCTGTTATTCTTTCATAACGACATTTTTCCGTCGCAAAAAATGTTTTAATACATTTAGAAAGAAATTTTCGCTACATTCTGGATTAAATCGTAGTTAAAAACTATAAAAAATCTAAATAAGTGCTATTTAAGAGAAGCTAAATACGTTTTTTTCCAAGATTTAAAGCGTTTACTTACAAATAAAATATAATATATCCAAAAAAATTTAGTAAACATAATCTATATTTGGACTACTGCTGTCAAAAAAATTAGATAAAACCTTTTTATAACGACTTTTTTAGGTTACTTTACATGTAGAATTCATTTTTCTTTCAAAGGGACTCGAGTGTAGTACACCTTACTT